>NC_056731.1:934118777-934231604 GCF_019279795.1 Protopterus annectens | reverse complement strand
AATCTAAACTCGTTTTACAGTAAAATGCAGGGTTTGAGCCGGAGTGCCTCTAGCCACCAGGTGTATTCACCTGGGGGCATTTTCACACACACACACAATAGTTCAGGTACCTGAGCTCTGCAAGCAGAAAACTGTAACTCTGTTCACAAATACCTTAAGCTGATAACTCTGCAAGCAGAAATCCATTCCAACTGTAACTCCTTTCACAAATATCTTAAGCTAGTAATGCTGTTCATTGAAGCAGTTCTTCCCTCCCACTCGCAGATCCATTTAAACTTTCAAACAGTGAAGCAGCCAGCTGGAAATGTGTGCATGTGAGTCCTTGAGCTCAATTCCAACAGGCTGATGCAGCTGACATTATCTTGCATGTGATGACGACAGCTCAAAAAACGAAAGAAAAAACATTTTAAATATAGCTGGGGAAAAAATGGGAAATGAAGGGGTGCCAATTGGGAATTGTGGCACCCCATTATTTGGACCCCAAAACTCAGTAAAAAAATGAGTAATTCAGGTACGGTTGGGAGGTATGGTCCAGAGATTCCTTCTCCGATGGACCCTACCAGCGCTCCTGTAAGGAGGCCCGGTTGTCTACCTCTGGAGGCAGTCAGGGCTCATTTCTCCCTGCACCAGAGAGCCTGGCTAAATATAACAAAAGATATATGGGTGGAGAGGATTATTTCCAGAGGTTATACTATTCCCTTTTCTCTATCACCTCTACCTGTATGCAAAATTCCCAATGTTCCACCCAGTCAGAGGAAAGCAGCAGCACTAGAAATACAAAAGCTTCTTGAAAAAAGGCATCTAAGGGGTTCCACCAGACCATATAGAATTTGGAACTTATTCTGAAGAAATTCGACACTGTCATCTCTGCTAGCATGCCTGGCTGAGGTTTTGTACAAAATTTCTGATTAACCTGTGTATTATATGCCAGCATGACTAGCTGTGATAGTGTAAATAAGTTCTTACATGTTGATTAGTAATCTGTACAGAACGCTTTAAAGATTTGAACAGTGTTTGTTTACATTTCTAACTGTGCATATTTGTGAGGAAGCAGACTGAGTCAGCTGATCTCCGGATGATGTCATCTGAATGTTGACAGTTGCTGTGTGTTGCTGTCAGAGGCTGAAAGGAACTTTAGTAAACATCTGTTAGTTGATTTTTAAAATATAAAATTAAAATTAGAACTGGAACAGTTTTGACAGTTAATCTAGTCTGTAAAAGAAACTGTTGAAGATGGTAGAAGTCAGTCGTTAATCAACAGCCAGTTATAGTTGCCAGTTGCAGTTGTCAGTTGTTCACAGTTGTATTGTGCAGTAGTTACCCAAAAAGGACTCTCCAAGAACTGTAAGCCTGCTTTTGCTTTGTTGGAAAATTTTAGTTTAGATCAGGGATGGTGTTCTTTAGTCAGGTAGGGAAATTATAACTAATCATAGTTTTTCTAAATGTTGGATTTTTATCCTTCAGTATTGATTTCATTTTCCTGGTGAATGAGTTCTGTTTGTGTATTGGAAATTGCTGTTTTATGTTTATTTAATAATTTTATTCATTATTAATTATTTTTATTAACTTGCATTGTGGCTGGTTCGTCTGTGTTCTCTTTAGTGATTTGAGAGTGCTTATACCTGCTTTGATAACTGGTTGCTTTCGATCATTTGCCATCATTTGTTTTAATATCTAATTTTCATAATTGGACACCCCATTAAACGGGCATGTAGGCTGTCTGATTGGTGGCAATGTGTTACCTTATTTTTTTGGGAAGGGGTACAGCGGGAAATCTGTGTCAGGCTTTCTCAGAAGTGTTTGGATGTGTGAGATTTAATTTAGTTGTGTGTTTGTATCAGATGTCTTAAACTTGGACACATTAGTCTGAAGTGTTTAACAAGGTGTTACATTAGGGGTGGGCAGAAGTATACAATCCAGTCCCAGGGCTATAGAGCTTGTTCCTGTTGTGCTGTTAGGGGAAAATTGTGAAATATCACTGTTGTTTAAGTGACTTGTCTCCTATTGGAGTCAGTAGTGAGGATTGAAGCACCTTAGTTATTGACCCAGGATAGTAAGGGACATCACATTATTGTTGGCAGTCCGGTGGTGTATTATCTGGATGTCACATTTATTTGATGGCAGCGGTGTGTGATTTTTAATTGGACTTCAGTAGCCTGTAGGTAGTTGTCATTGTGGCTGTCAAGAGTGTACACCTTAAAGTAAACATACAGAATCAGTCCACCGCAGTTTTATTTATTTTTTACTTAGTCAGGGACAGCAGGAAAAGATGTCAGCAGAAGACTATAGTAAGTTGAGAAAGAACCAGTTGGCCAAGGAGTGTGAAACCAGAGGACTGGTGCATGCCCACCTGACCAAAGAAGCAGTGAATTTCAGCCTTAGTTGCAGCTTCAGTTCAGACCAGCCATTCGGAGGATATCCAGTTTGGAATTAGAGATGTTCTGCTGAGACTGGACAGTCCACATTTTCTTCAGACTACATGAGAATCCATCTAGAGTTAAGGAGACTGAAACTAGAGGCTGAAGAAAAGGAGAAAATGTGACATCTGGAGGCTGAAGAAAGGGAGAAGCAGTGCCGATATGAACTGGATGCTGAGGGGAAGCAGCGTCAATATGAACTGGAAGCCAAATGTTTGGAGACTGAGACATTCAGAAGCCGAGGAACATGAGAGAGAGCACCAGCATGAAGTGGAGTTTCTTACCCTTTGGGTGTGTCATGCAGGTAATGGGGAAGGGAATAACCGGACCCCAGAAGCTGTAAAGGTCAGTAACCTTTTTCCTCAGTACAGGGATGAGGATGACTTTGATAGTTTCATTCATATGTTTGAGAGGGTATATAGATAGTATGATTATGACCATGAGCTCTAGGTTGGTTCCTGGCTCCCTTATTCCATGGCTATGTCAAAATTGTGTGATGTAGATTGGTTGAATTATGTTAGTTAAAAGCCGTCTTCTTGAGTGTTTTAAACTAACACCTGAAGCTTATTGCAGAAATCTTTGTAAACAGATACGCAAGGCAGATAAGTGTCTGTGATTATATTGTTGATTTAAATACTTATTTTCTCACATCCGTGAGTGGGTGTTAGTTCACCACTTTTGAGGGACTGGTAGACCTTTTAGTGAGGGAACAAGCCCTCAGTACTTTGCTTGATATGAGAATTTGGTTAGCAGACTGTGTGTGTGTAGCTCTGCAGTGGAGTTGGAGAGAAAAGGGGATCTCTACTTGGCAAGCAGAGCACCACTGCATAAGAAAAGGATACCCACTGCTGCACGTGGACTTAAGGGAACTCATGGAGGAGCAGTCTAAACCACTCAGAGTACACCAGTAACATGGGAAACTACTATTCCAGGTACATAGTTAGGGATTAGATGTTTCAGATGTAATTAGAGGGGCCACATAGCCGACAAATGTCCATCGAGGCAAGGTGAGAAACAAAAGGTGAGGGAGCCAGCAAGTGGGGATGAAAGACAGCCACTGGTAAGTTGTTTAGAAACAACTGGGGTGCCAGTCTATCACCAAAATTTATATCCTATCTTAGTAGATGGTAAACAGGTTAGAGAGATCTTCTAATATAACCATTGTGAAGCCTGCAGTGGTTAGAGAAGAGCAGTACTTGCTTGAACAGTCCATTCCAGTCAGAGCTGTGGGGGGCACCCCGTTCCATTTACATTTGGCTAGGGTTCATCTTGACTGGGAGGGTGGAAGAGGAAACAAACAGGTAGGTGTATTTGAGGATATTCCTGCAGATGTCCTGATAGGGGAATGACTTTGATGATGCAGTAACTTGTGTGCATGCAGTGACATCCACTGAAGCTTGGAGACAGGCATGTAGGTCCGGTAGCCTAGGTGAGACCCAGACAGATCTCATACCTGAAGCTGGGACTTGTGTGGTGGCTGTTTCAGAGAAGGAGCTATCATGCAGCAGTAAGTCTGAAACCGAGTCACAGCTGCCGGGTAGGTACTGATGTTCCCTTGGACATGGTGATTGCAAGGACGGAGTGGCATGATAGTACCCAGATTGATAATGAGGTACAGCTGTAGGAAGTTACTAGTTGTCCTGTGGAAGGGGTGCTTGGGAGGGTAACAAATGTAGAGTGAGAAAGGCTCAGCTTACAGACTCTACATTACAAAGCTTGAGAGAGAGATGGCTAAGGAAGCACCTGAGGCTCAAGACGGAAGGAGTCAGTCTATACAGGAACAAAGGTTTGTTGTATAAAGAGTGGACTCCTATGGGAGGGCTGGAAGATGGGTAGTACTGCAGTTGGTAGAGCCTAGAACCTACTGTCTGCCACTTCTAGCTATAATACCTAGTATTCCTTTTTGCAAGTGATATGGATGTAGAAAAGGTGGCAAGTTCTATGCTAGAAATTTTCAGCAGGATATGTTTCCCAAGGGAGATGCTGACTGATCATAGACCTGCTGACTTGTTTGTGGAAGCGTTGTACAGTGACCCAGAGTTCACATCCCTATTATCCCCAGACTAATGGTCTTGTGGAGATGTTGAACTCTACATTAAAGACTGTGCTATAGGCATTTGCAGACCAGTTTAAAAGGGCAGAATTAACCATTAAACCCAGTAAGTGTCAGGTGGGTATGGCAGAGGTCCCTTGCTTAGGACACAGAGTGGGGAGTGGTAAGATTAGGCCAGTGCCTGTCAAAGTGGAAGCTATTCAAGCGTGGCCAGTTTCTGTTGCTAAAAAGCAAGTGAGAGCTTTTCTAGGGACAGTGGAGTTCTGTAGAACATTTCTGCCCAGTTGTGGTGCAGTAGCTGCACCCCTTACTGACCTAACTAGGAAAAATAAACTGGATAAGGTAGTGTGGACCACAGATTGCAAACAGGCATTCTGAAAACGTAAGAGATTTTGGGAGGACCCCCAGTGTTAGCCAATCCAGATTATAGTAAAGCATTTGTTGTGCAAGTGGATGTTTCAAATTGTGGGGTGGGGGCTATACTCAACCAGTTTTTTCAGAGGGAGAACACCACCACATTGGAGTTAATAATTCCTATGCAAATGAATTTCCCAGGAGAAGAGTGGGTTGATATTCCCAGACAGATCCATTTTTCTCAAGTGTCTTTTTTTCAAGGGTCACTTGAAAACCGTGCTTGAGTCGTAGGGAGGAAGAAATTTGAGGAAATTACACTGTCATCTGTGCTATCTTGTCTGGCTGTTTTTGTTTTTTGTTTCAGTTTTTGTACATAATTTCAGATTAACCTGTGTATTATATGCCAGCATGACTAGCTTTGATATTGTAAATATGTTCTTACATGTTGATTTGTAATTTGTTTGAACATAATGTTTTAAAGACTTGAACAGTGTTCCTTTATATTTCTAACCATACACATCTGTGAAAAAGATTCTAAATGCAGACTGTTTAAGAATCAGCCAATCTGCAGATGATGTCGCGGGAATGTTGACATTTGCTATGTGTTACTGTCAGAGGGTGAAAGACTGGAAGCAACTTTAGTAAATAGTTGTTGGTTGATTATCAAAATATGAAATGAAAGTTAGAACTGAAACACTTTTGACAGTTAAAGCTAGTCTATAAAAAACTAGTCTGTAAAGGAGCCTGCTGAAGACAGTTGAAGTGGGTTAGATGTCAGTTAACCAGTTATAGCTGCCATTTGCAGTTGTCAGTTGTTAATAGTTCTACTGTGCAGTTGACACCCAAAAGGACTCGCCAAGAACTGCAAGCCTCCCTTGTTCTCTTGTAATAATTTTAGATCAGGGGCAGTGTTCTTTAGTCAGATTGGAAAGTTATAACTAATCTGAGTTTTTCTAAATGTTACATTTCTGTCCTTCATTATTGATTTCATTTTCCTGGTGACTGAATTCTGTTTGTATGTTGAGAATGTGAATTTCTGTCCTTCAGTATTGATTTCATTTTCCTGGTGAGTTTTGTTTGTATATTGATAATTGCTGTTTTATTTACAACGAACATCCAGGTATGGTCAGAAATAGTTTAATAACAACCAGCAAGTAGCACAAAAAATAGCACAAACACAAAGCACTCTAGCGCCTCGGCTTCACATAAGCCTTCAAGGAGTGCATTCACCATACAAAACCCCATCCTTTATACCCCACAGTTGCCAGTCAAACAATTAACATAACCATTATAAATTATCTCATTTTAAAACGCAAGAGAATGCATTTTAAAATTCTGACCTTGACTTCAGCGCACAGGTCTCAGAACTCCATGGCCTCGTGGTTTACTCCTCCTTTCCTAATCTTCCACAAAGAATAGGGTAAGCCTCAGGGCCAGTCCATCCTTCATGCCAGTTGTGGTTAGTGAACTTGCTTTCAACCAGGCAGTCAATCTGCCTTCCTTTTTTCCCCAGTCCTTAGAATAAGGGGGGAAAATGTTGCACTCTTTAGACATTTACAGACCACTGAGGTTTTACCTAGATAAAACTAATGATATCAGAAAAACAGAGCAACTGTTTGTCTCCTTCATGGAATCCAGGTTTGGACACCCAGTTTCCAGGGAGTCTGTTGTTTCCTGGATCTCAAAAGCTATTTCCTTCTGCTAATCTCACCAAGTAAAGACTCCTGCCAATAAAATCACTCTACTTGAAGCAGTCGCTTTTCCGTGGCTTTTCAGTGCTTTCTTCAAAGGAGTACACAGCAGGTCCATTTTAGAAGCGACCACCTGGTCTTGTGTTCACATCTTCACAAAACACTACAGTTAGATGCTTTCGGCAGGTCCAGAGCAGTGTTCTGGCCTTGTGGACACTTCTTCTACTTGTTCCTTTTAACGTACCACCCTCTTTCTCTACAGGTCTGGGAATATACCATCTGTTAAGAACTGCAACAGTGACTCGGTCAGGGCGTAGTACAGTTGTGCAAGAACTTATTATAACAGTAGATTTCCTACTGATCACTGTTGCAGTATTCCTTCCTTCCCACCTATCCCCATTTTTATTATTACTTTTCTTATCAGCACTAACACTTTGCCTTCTGTAAACACACACACACACACAAGCACATTCAGTATCCCAGGATATTACTTTCCGAGAGAGAACTTGCTTTACCCTATTCAACCTAAGCCCTTCCTTGCTGACCTTTCTCCTTTCTTGATCTTCTTCAGGCTGCTGCTGGCTTGGAGATAGTTTAAGCATTTTGTACATACATCCTCTTTTGTACTCCAACATCTACTAGCTGAGGTCATAGCCTGGACGTGCTTTATTTGAATGTAAAACTTTGGTACCCTGGCCGGACATCATCGAGCTACAGCCCATCTATTAAGAATACTGCAACAGAGATCAGTAGGAAATCTAGTATTACGGCAAGTTCTTACACAGTTGTACGGTTGTCTGTCATTTTTTAAAGGGCAAAATGTAAGTGTAATTTAGCTTGCCAACCATTTGTGCAAGTTTTGCTTGCAAACTGTCTTCCTTTTGCTTGCCAGGCAAGAAGGGTAAAGTGCTGCTCAAATTGTATTCTGTGGTCCAAGAAAGGCAGTACATCAACTGCCTTTTTTTGTGGGCTAAAATAGAAAATAGGCAGATGCTTGGGCTGATTATTGGTCTGGATTCCACAGTAAAAATGAAAGTGATTTTTATCTTGGAAAGCACAGTCTTTGTGAATGCTGGTTCATGACTTCCTTAACAATAGGGCTTGGAGTTGAAAAAAATGCGTTAGAAATATAATTTTTTGCAACAAACTTTGATGCAATCAGGCAGATGGCCTAATAGGGGAAGAGGAGGGTAGTTACATTTTCTGGTCCAAAATTTAAGGCCCAATAGGATGTACTGGTTTTGTGTGGCTATAGGAGCAGGACCTTAAGAAATTGCTTCACACCAACAGGTTGGTTTGTGCTCTCCCAGTGTTAAACAAAAAGAGTGTAAAAGGGCCAGTGAAACTAATAGTTGGGGTAAATTTCGGTCACTGGCTAGTAGTTACACTGCCTGGATGCCAAAAAAAAAAATTAGAGACCCTGAGAGAGAGTCAACTGAAAAAGAAGAGAAAACCCTACCTGTAAAGAATCCTGCAGTTCAGAAAAACATTTTTTTTTTTTTAAATGGAAGGTGGCTTCTGTTAATTTATAGGGAAAAAAATTAATCAGATGCACTCAGATGTATTTAAAATAAATTAAGCACTGAAGAAGTGCATTAATTCAGATTATAAGTGGCTGGAAAAATAGAAGAAGCTTTAACTAGCTGTTTAGATGGATTGATAAAACTGCAGAAGTCAGAGGTTGAAATGAAAAGGTTGGCTGAGCATGACGCTTCTCAGGAAGAGTTGTTTCAAAAAAATATAACTAGAAGACAGCGCACAAACTGGAAGTCTTGAGATTTTTTTGCTGTGCTAGAAAAAGTGGAAGGAACAGACTGTTAATTTTATAAAAGTACAAATTAACAACTGTACTGGTGTTTTACAGCAGGATTTGTTAATTGAGAAAGGCATGCATGCTGTAAGCCTGGCCACAAGAAAGCAGCTAAGACCTGTATTAATAAAGATGCAATCATACCAGCCGCAAGAGTTGCTTCCATAGGTTCCTTGTTTAAGTATTAGGCAAGCTGCCCTTGCAGACTGTTTTAAGCCTAGCCAGTTTCCCTTTTTGTGCTCAAAATGACCTATCCCATTTGTTTATAGTTTGGCCTTACCTATCACATGGTCAGTAATTATGTATTACCCCCTAATGAGAAAAACTGGGATTGTACCATAGATAATTTGAGGGGACCCATGCATGAGGTAAAGCATTTAGGAGCTGCCTCTGTCCATTAGTAGTTCAGGGGACAGTCCTGTGATAATTTTTCTTTCCCCATCCGTAGATCTGAGTTGTGCTTGAATGTAGACTGGGATAAACTTTGTTTAATGTGGATAGGGAGTTTGTTTCATAGTAACAGTAACCTCACTTAGATATATCTGTCCCTCCAAACTATCTGCTGATGTTGCAAAAGAGGTTTAGATCCCTAGATAGAGTATTTATGATGCCATTTGACTTGCTGATGTGAACCAAATTCGGGCCAGAGGATGCCTTGTATGCCAGACACAGTCACCTCTTGTATACTGAGTATAGCGAAAGAGCTTTGGGTAGGTCTATCTAGGCCATGTTTAGGCCTTGTATTCTTTTAGTAAGGTATTTCTGTGGGCATTCCAGTTGTTGCATGTGTCTGGACAGATGCATGCCAAAGAAGGCATTATATTCAGTGAATGACCTAATGAGGGCTGAGTAAAGGGGGCAGTGAAATTCCTAGATCTACACATAATCCCTTTGTTTTTAAGATGTGCAATACAGAAGGACTGACTGACTGACAACAATGGACACATGTTGGTCAAAAGTTAGGTCACTGTCCACACAAGTACCCAAATACCAAGCAACTGGGTCAACTGTTTAGGGGTATGTTGCCAATGTGGGAGTTGTATTCCCTTGGATAAATGACTTCCCAAAGGATACAGCAATATATTCTTGGGGAATTTTGTTTGTCTAGGATTTTGGCACCAGTTATTTGGAACAAACCTTCCTGCAGGATGGCTAATTTCATTTGGGGATTCAGTGACTGCTCCTAGATTGCAGTCATCTGCAGACTGTGAGCCAGAGCCCTTTGGTATTGGCTTTTACTTCAGAAACGTAGATACTTAAGAGGACTGTTGCTCTCCTATCTAGGACACAATAGAAGAGTCTTTGTGGGTTCTGTTTAAGCAGCTTTATTTTATACAAACACATTACGATAGAGGCTTACTGACTTTAACTTATGTAAGTTATATACAAACTAACAACTGCGATCATGCATGCTTTCTCTCTGGCTGCTCCTTCAAAATGGCACTAGGGAGTGCATGTGTCTGTAATTTATACGTGCACATACAGCCTTCCATGCTTCTTAAAGGTATAGCACACACTTATGCTCTGGTCTACATACTCCCTCTTTGAGAAATAGATCATACAATTAAGAGACTATTTGGCATGCAGAAATCACAGGTAATCCTTAGTCATGTTTTATACAATACTAAATGCACTTGTATATAAATCCAGTCCACGTTGCTGCGTATTTCACACTAGGCTTAGATACTCGTCCATATCGTGTGACATAAAACTGGGAATTAGCTTTAGCAACTGGAACAGTTTCTGTAAAATGATTGACCTGTGGAATGTTCAAATCTTTTTCTGGAATGGAATCAGAATTTTGAACACATTCTGGTTTGGAAACCGTGTCAGATTCACTCTTAGACTTAGGACCTGCATCACAGGAACAATGTTGTGATTGCAATGTTGATTATGATGATGATTCTGGTACAGAAAGATGTCTGCGGTTCTTTCTGTACTCCACACCCTCGGAGTCTACCGAGTTAAGATCTTGGCTCAGCACAGATACCTGTAATCTGTCCTATTCGAGCAAAACCTTTTGTTTGAATTTGTACCGTCTCTCCTTCCCTCAACGAATGAAGTAATCTGCTCGATCAGTAGTAACTAGATTTCTGGATATTATGCTGCTTAAACAATTGAGCCTTGGTGGTTTTATTATTCTTAGGTTTAGGCTGCAGCAAACTGGAAGAAATAGGTAGCATAGTTCTAGTTTGCCTGGAAAGTAGTCTTTGAGTAGGTGAGCCAAGAATATTGTCATGGGGTATGTTTTTGAGATTAAGCAAATTCAAGAACACATCGGTATTGTCACCCTTTGACTTTTCACTAATTGCTTTGCACTCTGCACTGCTCGTTCAGCTAGACTATTGGACTGAGGATATTCAAGACTACTAGTGACATGTACAAAGTCCCAGTTTTTTGCAAATTTCTGAAATAACTGGCTAGTAATTTGAGTACCATTGTCAAAAAAAAGTTTGTGTGGACTGTCATGAACTTAGAAATAATGCCTCAACTTAGTAATAACAGTAGTGGATGTTAGGTTAGGTAGTAGATCAATCTCAAACCAGTTTGAATAAGAGTCTACCAAAATTAAGTAATGTTGATTGTTCCACTCCAAGATATTAGTTGTTACAGTAGACCAAGGTAGTTCAGAAACGACTTGGCTGAAGTGGTTCTCTTTGCAAATGCGGTTTAGTACTATTGCATACTGAACAAGATGAAAGTACTTTATCACTGTCCTTCGGTAATGAAAGCCAAAATACTAAATCTTCTCTTAGTAGATGTGGACCCTGGGTGACCACGATGCAAAATTTGCATATATTCTTGTTGTAAGGAAGCATGAACAATAATTTTATTATCTTTGAAAACAATGCCATCTTCAATCAATAATTCATCTCTGTAAGGAAAATACATTTGCACTTCAGGTAGTACACTAGATTCCTTTGACGACCATCCAACATTAGTGGGTCTACTTCATGTTGTCGTAAGCTGATATAGAGTCTGATATTGTCGGCACGACAATATTGAAAGTGAAGAACATCGTGCAAGTAAACAGAAATCTCCGTAAGGGGAGATTTCTGTTTATCTCAATGTAGTGCAGTCTCGAGTTGATATTTTTAAGTGGGGGGGTGCAGGCGGGCTTGCCCCCCTGCCTACGCCATTTATTTATTTATTTTTTCCGTTATTCAATGTTTTATGTAATCAGTCAATGAAGTTCAACCTTTACTGATTTAAGTAAACTTTCAATAACGTGATATAGACGCAACATTAATATAGTGATTGAGCTTTTGTAAAATTGGATCCATCTGAGTGTGATCTCTTAACTCATCAAGTCTAGTGGTGGAAAAATTATGCACTGACATCATATCAAAGTCAAAATTCTCAGCGTCAAGCTTATCTGTTGTATTTCTTGGCGATCTGGGCAAGGTATCAGCCAGATAGAGCAATTTGCCTTTTGTGGAGACCATTTTGAAATTGTACTTTTGCAATTTGAGCATCATTCTTTGTAATCTCGCTGGAGCGGAATACATAGTCTTCTTTAGAATAGTAACTAGAGGTTGATGGTCAGTTTCAATCTGAATAGCTCGACCATAAATATAATCATGAAACTTGAAACCTGCAAATACTATTGCCAAAAGCTCCTCCTCAATTTGAGCATACTGCATGTCAGTTTGGGTTAGTGTTCTGGATGCACAGGCTACTGGTCTGCCCTCTTGAAGTATAACTGCGCCTAGACCAAATTTTGAAGGATCACAGGAAAGAGTAACTGGTTTATTCACATCATAGTATCTTAACGTAGGTGGGGTGGCAGTTTTCTGCTTGAGGTTTTCAAATGCCTTCTGGTTCTGTTCCAACCATGACCATGCAACATTTGTGTGTGAGCGCTCTCTTAAAATAGCTATGTCACCTCACTGAAGTCTGTTATAAATTTGCCTAAATAATTAACCATGCCCAGGAAACGCTGTAAAGTTTGTACATTATCTGGTGCTGAAGTCTCAAGAATAGCTGCTTGCTTGGTCGGGTCAGGTCTCAAACCTGTACTCGTAAACAAATGTCCTACACACGTAACTTCGGTAAGTCTGAATTTGCACTTCAGAGGAGTAAGCTTCAAGTTTGCTTCATCTGCTCTGTCTAGACCTTTCTTGAGGTTTCTGACATGCTGTGCTTCACCTTGCCTCCAACCAATAGATTGTCTACTATTATGGCACAAAGATAACCTGAAAAAATTTGCCCATTGCACGTTGAAAGACTTCACTTGAAGAATTGATTCCAAATAGCATCCTTAGGAATTTGTATCTGCCAGACATATTACCAAAAGTAGTTAGAAATGAGGATTTGCGATCTAGCATCAATTGGCAAACTGAACTCTCTGCATCCAAAACAAAAAATACAAAGGCATTAGGTATTAGAGCTGCAACTTCAACTGTCCACATTGGATGATATGGTCTTTTTAATGCTTTGTTTAGATTTCTTGGGTCAATGCATATTCTGATTTCGTCAGAGCCTTTTTTATGAGCGGCTACCATGGACGACACCCATTCGGTTGGTTCTGTGACTGGACAAATCGCACCTTGATGCACCATTTTATCCAACTGAGCTTTAAGTTGGTCTTGCATTACTATCTGAACTCTTCTTGCTGGTCTGACTACTGAGGTGACCTCTGTGTCTAATTAAATGGAATACGCAACTGGAAGTTTGCCTAACTTGTCATCGAAAACATCAGCATACTCTGAGAAAATGGCTTTGGAGAAATTAGAACTTAGAAATGCAGTTGTGATGAACTTCTTTTGCAAAAGAAAGATTAATTCTTAGCCTATCTTTGAGACCAAATAAAGATTGCACTGGTCTTCAGACTACATAGAATAACAAGTTGTAACAGTTCTTGACCAAATAACATGAAAGCATCACTGAACCTTCGGGTTGAATTTCTTCACCTCCATAAGCAACAAGTCTCGCACTACTGGTTACACTGAGTTGTTGTTTAGCTCTCACTCTAAGAAAAATATAAAAGACGCAGCACTAGAACACAGTGTCTTTAATTACACAAAGTTTTGAGCACTTTCGTTCCAGTTGAAAAGGAACTTCATCAGAAACAGTGTGATCTCTACTTCCTTCCTGTTATACGCTTAAAAAAGGCCCAAAAAAACACAGGCAAAAATGTAAAGGTATACACACACTAGAAAATCAAGTAGTATTCCCAAACCTCCTACATCAAAAATATATGCATGCTAAACACCAATACCATTAAATATAAAAGTAAATATTGTATAAAAAAAGTTATGTACTTACCATAACATTCCATCTGAGTTGTTGCCCTTCATTTGTCTTCAACCTGTGGATACTCAGATCTGGCATGGATTCAACTCTGCCACATTTCCGGCATCTGATCTGAGTTCCAAGCTCCTCCCCTACCCATAGTGCCCTTGTCTCCCTCTTCCCTTCAGATCGAGTTTGTTGTCCACCATACCATCCCAAGCTGACCCAAAAACCATGTCCCATGACAAGGGTCTCCATTAGCAAGAAGAGGAGAACAAAGGCATACCCGTGTGGTAACCATTCCTCTTCTGGCCAGACCACCACACAGCCTACGTAAGGCGGGGGAAGGAGGGGAGGGATAGTTGAAGACAAATGAAGAGCAAAACTCAGATGGAACGTTATGTTGAGTACATAACTTCTTTATCTGAAGTTGTCTTCATTTGCTCTTCAACCTGTGGGACAGAGTCTCTCATGGAAGGATATTTCAGAGCAGGGCGGAGCCAAAGGATGCCCTGTTCCTGGATAGAATGTCCAACTTGTAATGCGAGATGAAAGTATGTGAAGAAGCCCAAGTAGCTGCAGAGCAAATGTCATCTAAAGACACACTGGACCAGAAGGCAGCTGAAGTAACCATAGAGCTAGCGGAATGTGCCTTCACATGACCTGGCAGGGATAAACCTCTAGCCGAATACACCAGTGTAATAGACTGGGAAAACCAATGGGCAATGGTGACCTTCTACACTGGTTTCCCTAAAAAAGGCTTAGAATACGAAATAGTTGGTCAGACTTACGAAAGGATTTAGTTCTATGCAGGTAAAAGCCTAACTGACTATGCACATTCAACAAGTGCAGTTTGTACTCTCCCTTATTTTAAAAATTTGGGAAGAAAACCGGGAAATTAATCACTTGATTAATATTGGATTCGGAAGCTACTTTAGGAAGAAAGGATGGATTAGTACACAAGGACACCCTGTCCTCATGAAATACCAAATAAGGTTTGACTGACAATGCTTGAAGCTCTGTAACCCTTTTGGCATATGTAATAGCAACCAAGAAAGCCATCTTCCAGGACAGAAATTGTAAGTCCACTGAGGCTGCAGGCTCAAAGAGGGGTGAGACCAAAGCTTGCAGAACTTGTGTGAGATCCCAAGGAGGCGTTGGGTCCTTAACCGGTGGCCGAAGTAAAAAGATGCCTTTAGAAAAGGTTTTACATAGCTTAGAAGAAGCTAGAGAAGCCATATTGTCGCCTACATGCAAGTTAGATACAGCTGCCAGTTGGACCTTGACCGTAGAAGAACTGATACCTTGCTGAAAAATACATGCTAAAAATTCTAAAACCACCGGAACCGGAGCAGTGAAGGGGTCTAGGTCATGCTGAGAAGCCCAAATAGAAAAACATTTCTACTTACTGGAATAAACCTTCCTGGTAGAAATTTGAGTCGCAACCAAAATCCTTTTGACTGGTGAAGACAACCTGGGAGTCCTGACTGTCATGGGAACTGAAGCATTGAGCCTTCAGACTGACCAGGTCTGGATGAGAGATATCTGGAATCAGATATAATGTCCTGGGCGTTCACACAATGAGACCACAGAGAGGGGAACCATACTCGGCAAGGCCAGAATGGGGCAATGAGGATGACAGAACTCCCCAGCCTGCGAGCTATCTGAAGAAATTTAAGTATTAGGGGCAGAGGAGGATAAGCATACAGAACACCAGAGGTCCCCGAGGGGGAGTTCAGAGCGAAAAACCTCTTGCACTTCACATTGGAAGGAGAGGTGAAGAGATCACAGCAAGGCTGACCCCACTTGAGAAAGATCTGTTTTGCTACCAAAGGATTCAGAGACCACTCGTAAGGCATCAGGGTAGACCTGCTGAGCCTGTGGGCTAGAATGTTGGACCTCTCTGGAATGTGCGCTGCCACTAGAAAATGTCTGGTGCAGATCGCCCACACTCACACTCTCATGGCCTCTCGACACAGGGGATGAGACCTGGTTTGCCCCTGCTTGTTGATGTACCAGATCACTGACAATATTGTCTGTCTGGATAGCAATTGTCCCTAGAGGAAGATGAGAATGGAGAGCTTGCAGCACTAGGAGCACTGTCCTCATCTCCCAGGATGTTGATATGCAATTGTCTGGTAGGGGGACCATGTACCTTGGACTGTCCTTCCCAAGCAGTGCCCCCTACCCTAGTAAGGAGGTGTCCATGGTCACCGTGGCCAAAGGCATTGACAGAATAGAAGGGTGACCCAGCAGAAGATCCGGGGAATGAATCCACCATAGAAGAGAGTCCCTGCACACCCAAGATACTTGAATAGGGTGAGAGAATGGAAGGTCTAGCATGGAGCTTTGAACCTCAAGGGTCCATTGAAGCACTGGCATGTGTAGCCGGGCCATGGGTAAGAGTGATCTTGACCGCCATGAACGCTAATGCCTGTTATACCAATTCCGCTGTCAGCGATTGAGCTTGAAGGATACAGAGGACATGTAGTTTCAAAGACTAGATTCTCTGTGAGGTTAGAAAGACCATGGTTTGGAGCTCGGCTGGACACGATTCAATGAAATCTAGCACTTGAACCGGAGCCAGTAACGATTTGTTGAGATTGATAGTTATGCCCAACTGGTGGGCTAAGTGAAGTAGGTAATCCCTTGCTTGGCAGAGTTGATGCCTGGAAGGGGCAGCAAAGAGCCAATCATCCAGGTAGGGGAAGACCTGGAATCCTTGTAGTCTCAGGTGAGCCGCTACCACTACCATCACTTTGGTGAATGCCCTTGGGGCTGTGGTGAAACTAAAGGGGAGCACTTTGAACTGGTAATAACTGGCCCTCAACTGGTAGCAGAGAAACCTCTGAGAGCACCTGTCCATTTTGATGTGATAGTAAGCATCCTGACCAATCACTCTCCTGCAGAAAGGTCAGGATAGATTGAAGAGTGACCATCCAGAATTTTGTCTTAGCAACTGCCAGATTTAAGATGGAGAGATCCAGAATGGGTCTCAAGTCCCCCGTCGTCTTTGGCACCAAAAGAATCTGGAATAAATGTCTAATCTTGTCTGGTCTGGTGGGGGGTGGGGGTTGGATGACTCGCTTTTCTAGCAACTTTGCAGTTTCCAGTGCTGCTTCCTCCCTTTGTGTGGGCTGAACATTTGGGAGGTGTTTGGGCAGAAGTGAATGACTGAAAGGAATTGAGTAGCCTGTGGATATGATTTGCAACACTCAGCAATCATCTATGATTGACTCCCAGGCAAGTGGGTGTAGCGAGAGGCATCTGCCAACAGCCTCCAGAGCCGAGCAGCCAGGCAACTCTTCAGGGTTGCTGAGTGGGTCTGTCCAAGAAAGGCTGTCAAGACCCTTGATTCCTTGGACCCCCTCTGTCTCGGCGGTGCATCTATCTAATCCCCCTGTGCCTCTGGGAGGAATGCGAGTCCTGACTGTCCTGGGGGGTAGATCTGAGATTTCCGGAATCGCATCTTTTTGGCCCCCCACAGATTCCATGAAAAGTTTTGTTTGTTTGTTTTTTTTTTTTTTTTTTTGAAGGGCTGAAAAGTGGATCCTGACGAGATAGTCTTCCCATCTTTCTCACTGTGGTCGAGAGTGTCACGTACCGACTTTCCAAAAAGGGTGGAACCGTCGTACAGAGTGTTAGTAAAATGCACCTTAAGGGGCTCCATGAAGGCACAAAGCCAGAGCCAGGCTTGACGCCTGATGGCAATGCCTGTTCCGGCAGCTCTACCGGCGTCCTTGGTAGCATGAGTTAGGAGAGACACAGAGGTGTTGGCAATCGACTTGAGGGTGGCCTTTCGAGAAGAAAAAACTTTCTTGTCCTCTGCCGACATGGACCCCAGGGGTAGACTCAGCAATCTCCTTGACCAGATCTCGCTGAAGACTAATCACCTGTTCCAAGTAGTTCAGCGCACAAACACTGAAAATGTCGCTGAAGTGGACACCCGCTTCCCAAAATGGTCCATTGTTCTAAACTCTGTCTGGTGGATGAACTGTGGAGCTCTCCTGTGTGAGCTCCTTCTTAGTGGTCACTGCCCACCACCATGGCATCAACAGGGGATCCCTTGGTCCAGTAACTCCTATTGGATGCCACACTTAAAATCTTATCTGGGCGTTTGGGGATTGGTTCCACTATGTCTGGCTCCTTTCACGCTCGAGATGTAATTAGGTCCACCAGTGGATCTGTGGGATGGGACACCCAGGAAGTAGAGGGTCCTGCACCAAATGCCTCAAGGAACATAGATTCATCCGGGTTAGGTTTCTAGGCAGACCACCCCCCCCTTGCTGTCGAATGATTTCTCCAAAGGAGACATCCTCTGGGGGGGTGACCAGGAAGAACCTTCTTCTTCCTCTAAATCGGTGTCTTCCATGAGGGACACCAGCAGGGAGTCCAAGGGCCTCCTTTTACATGTCCATTTGTGAGGCACCTCCTCAGTAGGGTTTTTTGGGGAGGACTCACCAACGTCTTGCTATTTCCAAACAGGAGCTTCTTGGGGCAAAGAGGCAGCAGGCTGTCCCTGAGGTAGCAGGATGGCTGGATCCGCACCAGAAACAGAGGGAGCTAGGGCAGATTCCGAAGATGAGATCTTCAGGGGTCTCGGTAGGATCAAGAGAACCCTCTCCACCAAGTCAAAAGCAGAAGGGGAACGGACATCCTGAGAAGGGGCTACAGGTGGGTTCACAACCCTCAGAATAAACGGGGGAGCCAGAGCCAAACCTCCAGGCGCTGAGATTCCAAAAGGAAGGTTCTGCTTCGAAAAACTCAGAGCTGATACCATCCCCTCAGATCTGGCACTGAGGCTATGGCTCCGAGACCCGGACAGATCTGAGCTCGTCTGATCCGACCTACTCAAGGGAGGTAATGGTTGGCGTCTATGTACAAGGTACAGTCAGCGCCGACCCCTTGATGCCAAGACTCCAAAACCGGTGGTCGAATTGGAGGAGTAATTGGTATGAACGTGGACTGCCTGCCCCCCACTCCAGAGGGAGAGGTGGCAGGCAAGACTCCCATTTCTGTCTGGGTGCAGATAAATTTCCTCATCATCCTATCCACCTCCGCTTCAGAAAGGGTGCAGGTAGATCTGGATGAAGAGGCCACCAATACTAACCTAGAAGGGCGGTGAGGTGAAGCCTGAGCTGGCGAATAGGTCCAAAGCTGCTCCGGCTATGGAGAAAAATGAGGGGAATGGAGCAGGGGAAACTCTGTTCTCTGAGTCGAGCGGACCATGGCTGGTGGACCAGCGGAGGACGAGTGATTAGGGATCCGCTTTCTTGGCTTGTCCTTGTGCTTAGCTAGCTTGTCCCCGTCCCTGGACTTCTTGGCAGGAGATTAAGTCCCAGAGACCAGGGCACAGACAATAGTAGTAGCCTGGGTTGAGGAGGCTTGGGCCCTGGTGGTAGGAGTGAGAAGGCGGCCTTTGATGATCAGCTTGTTCCTCCTGTCCATCAATGTGCGGGGATTGAACCCCACGCAGATGGAACAGGAGGGCTCTAAATGAGCAGCTCCTATGCACTCAATGTACAATGTGTGGCCAGCAGCTGGGGAGAGCTGATGGCTGCACTGCATGCACTTACGGAACCCTGGTTTGGGGTCTCAGACATGACTGAAAAACTGAGAGGCCCAAACAGATCACACATGCAAACGCTTAATAGGCAGAAAGAAGTTTTTTTTTTTTTTTTTTTTGCTGCCACGAACGTGCGAGGGGAGGTAGAAAAGAAATTTAAGTAGAAAACGGTATATAGATAGACAACACTGTCACTTACCACAACAGAAGCTCAGAGCAATGGATCACGATGCTTACACCAAGCGCAGCAAACGAGATCTGAAGGGAGGAGGGAGACTGGAATTATGGGTAGGGGAGCTCGGCTAAGATGCTGGAAATGTGGCTGAGCCAGATCCATGCCGGATCTGAGTTACCCACAGGTTGAAGAGCAAATGAAGAGAACAACTTAAGATAGTAAATATTGTATAAAAAGACATAAGAGCAAATGCAGTAAAAATTAGTAAACAGTTGTGTCTTTTGGCTTATTTAGGGGGTCGCCACAGCGGAACTCCGGTCCGCTAATGTTTGGTAGTGGATTTTTACATGCCGAGTTACCAGCCCTGACGCACAACCTTCAACGAAGGTATGCCCATTCATGCATGCCTCCACACAAGACGCTCCAGCTGAGAATCGAACCCGACAACGTCTTGCTGTGAGGCGACAACGCTACCGCAAAACATGTAAAATAGCTTATGTGATCAAACTATTTAAAAACATTTTAGAAAAGTCCTATGACAGACAAGTCTGACTTGATCTTCAAAATAGTCTTGATAGATATTACATAATTAATACCTGGTGGAGCAGTAGCATTTATTAAAAGCTGCCAGTGAAGCTCCCTCTTCTCAACAAAGATTTTCCAATCACCACCTCTTTCCGAGTGTTCCACCTTCTCTAAAATGGTAAAGCCAAATTTCTTAAAATCCTTGCACAACAAAGAATGCTTGTAAAGGGCATTACAAGAGTTGGCTTTGCCAGTTGCATATACTGCTTATAGATTATTGTCCACAAAGGTCCAATAGTCTTTCCTATGTATAATGCCGGACACGATAGAAGGCTGTATATACACAACACCCTTAGTATTGCAGTCAAATATGCCCTTGACTGTAATCAGTCTAGGAAAACCATCCACAGAAAAACTACTGCCTTCAAAAATAATTCTACACTGTTTGCAGGTTCTGCACCGCTTCATGCCCCAACCTTTGATGGAAACATTGTCATAACTCTTACCTGCTTGTAGGATGGTTTTAAAATTTAATTGTTATTTTAAAACAACTCTAGGTTGTTGCCGCAACCGGTTGGTTAACCCAAGGTATCCAAAAAATAGTACTCCAATGTGCTTTGATGGAACTTTTCAAAGAATGGATGTGTCTGCTGTATTGCAGGACCAACACCTGTGAAGAGTTGTTTGGACGCTTTTCATTGTATTTATTTTGACACACCGTGGCTCCAGGTTGTCGTATAATGGAGCCATATCGAGAATTCCTTTGCTCTGTCACAAAACTACTATCATCGTCCAACATCCCCTGTGGGTAGTCCCTGCTTTTAAACATTTCACAAAGTTTGGTAGCTTCAACTTGGAAGTTGGTGTCATCAGAAACTAATCTATTAAGCCTGATCAGTTGACCTTTCACCAAATATTTCTTCTGCCATGCAGGTTATTGACTATCGAAATGCAAGTATGCATTCGAAAAAGTGTTTTTCCTGAAAATGTTGGACTCGTATCTTTGTTCCTCAAAATGTTTGTACAATGTAATGTCAAGAAAATCAATAGAATGTGTTCCATTGGTGGGTAAATTCTAGGATGTCGGTGGAGAGGTTTAAAAAGTCCATAAAAGACTTCAATTCCTCTGAACTGCCGTTCCATAAAATAAGTATATCGTCCAGGTTCCTGAGATAAACTCCAATCATAGAATGTGTTTGGTGATATAACATTACACTTTGAACCAGTGTCTACTTTGAGCTGTGTGGATTTCCCATTAATCTGGAGAGTACAAAATTCTTCTCTTCTTGTTAAGTTAACTACATCAACTCTTTCACCAAGCAGGGATGCATCATCTACATAGAAAGATGACTGCTTGGGTTGTACTTGGTCAACTTGTTTTCTTGTGTGACCTTTCTGTATAACTGTGTGAGGCTTACTTGATTTACAAAACTTTTGGAAATTGTTCCATTTGTTACACATGTGACATTGCTGACCAAATTTTAAGCACTTCTCTCTTTTGGATTCATGATTCGCACCACAGTTGCGACAGTTAACAGTAAAGCTAGTTCTGGGTTTTGCTGATTCATGCTTGTACTGCACTGAGCTTGTGCAAGCTCCTTTCCTAGAACTTTCTAGAACGCCACGTGCTTTCTTTTAAAACCCTGTAGGTGCCACATGCTTAGGCCTGCTCTTGTTTGCCACGTGTTGCATACTATCTACATTTGCTCTGGAGCCAACTGAAACCATGTTCTTGTCGCTCACAAGCATACTTGTGTGTTTTTTCAGTCACCTCATGGATTTGACAAATCTCTATGGCTTTGCTCAATGTTAAATCACTGTCACAAAGTAAAATCTTTCTCACACCAGCATTATTAATGCCACACACAAGCCTGTCCTTTATCAGTTCATCCTTTAAATCACCAAACCAACACATTTTAGCTCTGTTTTTCAAGTCAGTTATATAAGCTGGAAATGTTTCCTCTGGTTTCTGATCTCTTGTATAAAACAAATGCCTCTCTAATGTTAAATTTGTCCGAGGGTTGCATATTTCTGTAAACTTGCATTTCAGACTGAGTCTTCCCTTGATTCAGCTTGTACAACAATATGTTGGTCTGCATTTTCTCCTTCATATACTGCTGGTGCATGCACAAATGAACATTCTCTTTCTTTGGCCTCTGACCCAGCTAGGTTTAGCAACATTAATGCCCTTGAGCATGCATCTCTATCTGCATAAGCTGCTTGCATAAAAATATTATACTTTTGTTCAAATATTCTCCAGTTCTCTTCAGTATTCTCATCAAATACAAGTGGTAGGGTTTTTGAAATCCGTCTGCTATATTAACATGTAGGATCATAGGAGGTTACTAGGCTAATGGCCCTCGGGCCCTTACAAGCCTAGCCAAGAGTTTATCCCCAAAACAAGAACTCTGTCAGCACCTGTGTCGCCCCTGTCCGTGAAGGACAAAGGTTGAACCCCTAGGACAAATTTCTGGTTTTCCATCCACTCATCAAGGTTACGCTTGAAGAGGGTCAGTGAGGTACTCTGACATGTATGGGAAGTCTATTCCAGAGATGGGGGCAGCCTCTGGGAGACGAACCTGTCTCCAGCAGGTTTTGTTGATGTCACATATTAGACCTATCGAGTGGGTAATGCACAAGGAGTTAAACTTGTGAATATGGAGAATCTCTAGTAGGGCAGGGTCCAATATTGCCTTGTAGGCGAGAGGCAGGTCACCTCTGAGCAATCTGTATGATACTGAGTAGAGTTATAGTGATTTGAGCCTGTCCACGTAGGACATATGTTGGATGCCATGGATTCTCTTTGTGAGGTATTTCTGTGGCCTTTCTAGTTAGTGCAGGTGTTTGGGGAGGTACATACCAAACAGGGCATTATACTTAATTGTAGGCCTAGTGAGGGATGAGTACAGAGAGGTGGCAACCTCCTTTTTTCTGGATGGAATCCCTTTACTTACGAGATGAACCGCGTAAAAGGCTTTTCTGACCACTTCCCCAACTTGATTGTCGAATGTGAGATTGTTGTCAACCTGAGTACCCAGGTCTCTCACCACAGGTTGCGTGCTTAGGGGGTTGCCGTTGATGTAATCAGTAGTGGCCGTGTTTTTGTGTGTAACTTAAGGCCACGACTTTGACACCAGTTATTTGTAGCTGTGAGACCCTCTTCCAGTATGTTAACATCATTTGGGGAGTTAGTGACAGCACCCAACTTGCAGTCACCCGCAAACTTGGTTAGCCACAGGCACTTTGTCTTTGCCTGAACCTCTGAGAAGTAGATGCCAAACAGTAGGGGTCCCAAGACAGATCCCTGGGGAACACCACTGGTGACAGGTCTGCTGTCAGAGGTGGGGGCACCTATTTTGACCTTGTGGGTTCTATCTGTGAGCCAGTTGGTCACCCACATGACAAGCTAGAGATTTACGCCAAGTCGTGTTAGCTTTTCGATGATGCCTGAGTGGGTGATTGTGTCAGAGGCCTTGGCCAAGTCAAGGTAAGCTGTATGTGTGGACTTTTACTCATCCAGGGCCTTGGTGACAGTCTCAAAGAAGTCAGCTAGATTCGGTAGGCAAGATCTGCCCGGGATTAATCTGAATTGGGTGGGGTCAAGTGCTTGGAGATTGCCTGTGTCCCTTGTTTGAGATCCATAATAATACGCGCCATGCCTTTACAGATCAGACTTGTCAAGCTAATGGGGCGATAGTTTACTGGATCAGTAGTGGCACCACCTTTATGCAAAGGGATGACAATGGCAGATCTGAAGTAGTTAACTTCATTTGGTCATCAACCTGTGGGTATCGGATCCGACCTGGATCCGAGCCGGCAGCTTTCCAAGCTAGAGATCTGAGCTCCAAGCTCCTCCCCCTTACCCATAATAACCTGTGACCTCCTTCCAATCCCCAGATCTCATTTGCCGCAGCTTGGTCAAGCACAAGTTTTCAAGCTCCTAACGTTTTCAGGCGATTTGTGAGTGTATTTTTGCTTAAAAATCTCTCTAATAGTTTGTGTGTGTGGTTAGTTTAGATTAATAGTTTAAATCCCTTAGCTTTACTCCCTCGTTCCTTCATAGTTTAACTCCTAGTAGGCCCCTCTTTTCCCTTAGGTGTTTGTGTGGGGTGTGTGTGTGTCTTTATCTAGGAATCATGGCCGAGGCCCCAAAGGCCATCTTTTCTAAGTGCACTGAGTGTGGCCATAAGCTATCCCCAGCTGATGGCCACACTCAGTGTGTCCTCTGCCTGGGGGTACCTCATCTGACCTCAAGCTGCCAGATTGTGCAGTCTTTAACCCCGGGGCCCTGAGGGATAGGAGGAATAGGCTGATTCTGATGGGTCTCCTACCCGTGGAATCGACTTCTTCCGCCTCTCCCTCGGTGGCTTCAGCCGCGGCTGTGGCTGCTCAGCCTGCTATCCCCCCTCTCCTGGCTGGGACTCAACCTCCCACTTCTTCCCAGGGAGAGAGGAAATCTAAAAAAGATGAGAGAGAGGAAAGAGAGAGAGGGAGAAAGAGAGAGAAAGAGAGGCACTGAAGCCACAAGACTCAGACCCCTCGGCCCTGCATGCCAAAGTGCTCTCGTCGCCCCAGAAGGTCTCTGGGCCTTCCTCCCCTCGGCTCCATTCTCCACGCTTCTCCCCAGAGCCGGAGGAGGACGGCTATCTTCGAGGTCGTCGCGGCAGCCCTCCCGGCCAGCTTCAGCAGCCTCTTCAAAGTCAACCCGTAGCCTGTCCAATGCTGATATGGACTGGATGATGCGTCGCTTTCTCCAAATCCAACTGCATATGGGAGTGTTGCCTCCCCCCCCCCCCTCCGGGGGGGGAGTTCAGCCCCACTTTTTGCCCCGATGGCTCCTTCTCTGATCCACTATCGGGTCTCGGAGTCGGGGCCAATGGTTATCGCTACCTCGACGCCGGCCATGCCCTCGAGTTTGTCGGATCCCTTTTTGGATCCGAGCTTTCGGGGCCGAGAGCCATGCGTCAGATCCGAGGGGGGCCAATGTGTCTTCGGTTCCGTTTCGGTTGGAGCACACTTTCCTCTTGGGTCCGAGCGCTTCGGCTCAGATGCCGATGCCCCTCGCCGGATCCGAGGGTGTTAACCACAGAGACCAGAGATTGGTTCACCCTCTGCTTTCGACGTGGTGGAGAGGGTTCTCTCGAGAGGTTCGAGACCCACTACTCTTTCTTCGGAATCCGCCCCCACTCCCTTGCAGCTGGGCTTGTCTTCCATCGTCCAGTCCCAGGGACAGCCTGCGTTGACGCCCCAGCCCGTTCCACTGGGCGGAACATGACCCTGTTGGTGAACCCTCCTCGGACAACCCCACCGAGGCGGTCCCTTACAAACGTAAGTGTAAGAGGAGGCACTTGGACTCCCCTGAGTCCCTCACGGAGGACACCGATTTGGAGGGAAGGGGAAGGTTCCCCCAGGTCACCCCCCGAAGACGTCTTCTTTGGAGACATTATGGAAATGCTTCACCAAAAGGGGGGGTGGTCAGCCTAAAAACCTTCCTCGGACGACTCTGTATTCCTGGAGGCATTCGCAGGCCCATCTACCTCTTGGGTGTCCCCTCTGGCCGACCCCCTGGTTGACCTCATCACTACCAGGGCGTGGAAGGAACCGGACACTGTAGAGCCAATCCCCAGGAGGCTAGATAGTATTCTTAGTCCCCCCGCGGATAGGACGGCTTGGAGTAAGGGTTCCCCGGTAGATGCCATGGTGGTGGTGGCGGCAGCCACCAAGAAGGAACTTGCTCAGGATAGTTCCTTGGTCCATCCCCCTGATAAGGAGTCTCGGACGATGGATCGTATCGGAAGCAGATGTTTGCTTCAGCTATCTTTTCCATAAGGGCGCTGAATTATTTGGCCCATGTAATTAGACTTCAGTGGGATCTAGTGAAAGAATACGCTGAGTCTCCCCCTGAGTCCATGTCAGCCGAGGACAAACGGACCTTCTCAGCTCACATGACCACTCTGAAATCTGTATCAAACACGTCTATGCAGCTACTCTCCCATGCCACGGAAGGAGCCGCTAGAGCCAGTGGGTCCAGCATCGCCTTAAGGCGTCATGCCTGGCTCCGGCTTTGTGACTTTTCGGAAACTTTCAAGGCGTCCTTCGCGAACGCACCCTTCGGTTCCACCCTGTTTAGGAAGACCATCCGCGACACATTGGTTCAGAGCGAGAAAGACGGGAAGACACTGTCTGCCGTCGGAATCCTCTTCTCGGCTCCTTAAAGGTCCTTTTCCAGGAACCAGAGAGGACAAAAGAAGATGTGGTTCTGGAAGTCTCAGCAGTCCCGTTACGCTCCGGACCGTTCGTCCTTCAGAGATAGAGGGGGACAAGGTGGACGCCGGCCCAGAGGCCGAAGAAGTTTGGGTCTCGGGAACCTTTTTCTGACCGACCCACGCAGCAGCCCTGAGGTTGCCCAACTGCTCCTCTCTGGAGGCAGTCGGGGTGCATTTTTCGCAACACCTGGCTCAATGGGAGTCCATCACAACAGATCGCTGGGTGCTTCGAATAATATCCAGAGGTTACTCAATCCCTTTTATAAACCAACCTCCTCAGTCGAGGCACCTCCCCGATGTACCACCCAGTCAGAGGGAGGCTGCAGCTTTAGAAATAAAACTGCTGCTAGAAAAAAGAGCCATCCAGCACGTCCCCCCAGGCCAGTCTGGATTAGGCAATTACTCCAGGTTCTTTTTGGTGCCAAAAAAGACGGGGGACTTGAGGCCGATTCTCGACCTTTCAACCATGAACCTCTTCATTGCCAAGGAGAAATTCCGGATGGTCACGCTGAAAATCCATCCTGCCCCTTTTGCAGGAGAAGGACTGGATGTGCTCCATAGACTTCAAGGATGCATACTATCATATTCTCATGGACAAAGACGATCCAGGAGGTTCCTCCGCTTTCGGCTAGGAGCCAGTCATTACCTACCAGTTCAGGGTCCTACCCTTCGGTCTCACAACAGCCCCCAGGGTGTTCACCAAGGTCATGGCAGTTGTAGCGGCCCACCCGAGACTTCAGGGAATACAGGTTTTTCCTTACCTAGAAGACTGGCTCCTTACCGCCCCCACCAGGCATCTACTCTGCTTAGCCAGGGATTGCTTCCTACTATTAGCATCCCATTTGGGGATCACCATAAACTTCAAGAAGTCATCCCTTCAGCCAGTTCAAATCTTGGAATTCATAGGGGCCAGAATAGACAGGGTTCCCCGGTAGATGCCATGGTGGTGGTGGCGGCAGCCACCAAGAAGGAACTTGCTCAGGATAGTTCCTTGGTCCATCCCCCTGATAAGGAGTCTCGGACGATGGATCGTATCGGAAGCAGATGTTTGCTTCAGCTATCTTTTCCATAAGGGCGCTGAATTATTTGGCCCATGTAATTAGACTTCAGTGGGATCTAGTGAAAGAATACGCTGAGTCTCCCCCTGAGTCCATGTCAGCCGAGGACAAACGGACCTTCTCAGCTCACATGACCACTCTGAAATCTGTATCAAACACGTCTATGCAGCTACTCTCCCATGCCACGGAAGGAGCCGCTAGAGCCAGTGGGTCCAGCATCGCCTTAAGGCGTCATGCCTGGCTCCGGCTTTGTGACTTTTCGGAAACTTTCAAGGCGTCCTTGGAACGCACCCTTCGGTTCCACCCTGTTTAGGAAGACCATCCGCGACACATTGGTTCAGAGCGAGAAAGACGGGAAGACACTGTCTGCCGTCGGAATCCTCTTCTCGGCTCCTTAAAGGTCCTTTTCCAGGAACCAGAGAGGACAAAAGAAGATGTGGTTCTGGAAGTCTCAGCAGTCCCGTTACGCTCCGGACCGTTCGTCCTTCAGAGATAGAGGGGGACAAGGTGGACGCCGGCCCAGAGGCCGAAGAAGTTTGGGTCTCGGGAACCTTTTTCTGACCGACCCACGCAGCAGCCCTGAGGTTGCCCAACTGCTCCTCTCTGGAGGCAGTCGGGGTGCATTTTTCGCAACACCTGGCTCAATGGGAGTCCATCACAACAGATCGCTGGGTGCTTCGAATAATATCCAGAGGTTACTCAATCCCTTTTATAAACCAACCTCCTCAGTCGAGGCACCTCCCCGATGTACCACCCAGTCAGAGGGAGGCTGCAGCTTTAGAAATAAAACTGCTGCTAGAAAAAAGAGCCATCCAGCACGTCCCCCCAGGCCAGTCTGGATTAGGCAATTACTCCAGGTTCTTTTTGGTGCCAAAAAAGACGGGGGACTTGAGGCCGATTCTCGACCTTTCAACCATGAACCTCTTCATTGCCAAGGAGAAATTCCGGATGGTCACGCTGAAAATCCATCCTGCCCCTTTTGCAGGAGAAGGACTGGATGTGCTCCATAGACTTCAAGGATGCATACTATCATATTCTCATGGACAAAGACGATCCAGGAGGTTCCTCCGCTTTCGGCTAGGAGCCAGTCATTACCTACCAGTTCAGGGTCCTACCCTTCGGTCTCACAACAGCCCCCAGGGTGTTCACCAAGGTCATGGCAGTTGTAGCGGCCCACCCGAGACTTCAGGGAATACAGGTTTTTCCTTACCTAGAAGACTGGCTCCTTACCGCCCCCACCAGGCATCTACTCTGCTTAGCCAGGGATTGCTTCCTACTATTAGCATCCCATTTGGGGATCACCATAAACTTCAAGAAGTCATCCCTTCAGCCAGTTCAAATCTTGGAATTCATAGGGGCCAGAATAGACACGCTTCAGACCAAGGCCTTGTTGACTTCAGACAGACTTTGCAGTTTGACCCTACACGTTCTAGTCTTTCTTCAGTCACCTGCCCCGTCAGCGGAGTTAGTCCTGAGCGCTTTAAAGGTCCATGGCAGCAGCAATCAATCTCACTCCCTTAGCTCGCTTGCACATGAGGGTTCTCCAGTGGACTTTGCAGGTTCAGTGGTCCATCCTTCACCACCCATTGGACTTATCGATTCCTATCAGCAGAGTTTGCAGAAATTCCCTCATGTGGTGGCTCCAATCTCAAGAGCTTCGGGAAGGACTACCATTTGTTATGCCGCAACCCCAAGCCACGGTGACCACGGATGCTTCCCGCCTTGGGGGGAGGGCATTACGCGGGCAGAACTGTCCAGGATACGTGGACTCGGACAGAAACCATTCTGCATATAAATGTACTGGAGATGAGGTCAGTCCTTCTAGCGTTGCAAGCCTTTCTCCCTCCAGGGACTATTGCAATTCAGTCAGACAACATGTCAGTGATCTGGTATATCAACAAACGGGGGAACCAGGTCTTACCCTCTTTGCTGAGAGGCCATGAGTTTAGGATTGGGTGATATCCACCAACCGTTTTCTGTTAGCAACACACATTCCGGGTCGGTCCAACATCCTAGCGGACAAACTGAGTCGAACTATCCTCTCACCCTACGAGTGGTCTCAGAATCCTTTAGTAGCGAAACAGATCTACAGCAAGTGGGGTCAACCTTGCTGCGATCTCTTCGCATCGCCTTCCAGCGTGAAGTGCAGCGAGTTTTTCACTCTAATCCCCCCTCCGGGGGAAGCCCCCAGAGACGCTCTAGTCCATGCTTGGCCACCCGGTCTTCTTTATGCTTATCCTCCTCTTCCGTTGATGACAAATTTCTTACAGAAAGCTCGTCGGTTGGGAAACAAGATTATCCTCATAGCCCCATTCTGGCCTCGTCAAGCCTGGTTCCAGTGTCTACGGTCTCATTTTATAGCTCCTCTCTGGATCTTGAATCCCATCATGGATCTGATATCTCATCCTTCAGGATTGGAACCCCCGAATCTGGTCGATCTCAAGCTTGGCTGATCCAGTTCCATTAGTTGCTAGGACTCCCGGTATATCATCCGCAGTTAGATCTGTCCTGGGAGCGGCACATAAGCCTTCTACCAGGAAGGTTTACAATAGTAAATGGAAGCGGTTTTCCATTTGGGCGTCTCATAGGAATTTAGACCCTTTCACTGCTCCCATCCCAGCAGTGCTCAATTTTTTATCTCATATTTCTCAGCAAGAGGCCAGTTCTTCTACTGTAAAGGTTCAAATGGCTGCCATCTCCCATTTTCACATTGGAGACCATCTCAATCCCCTCGCTTCCACCAAGATCTGTAAGACCTTTCTGAAAGGTACTTTTCTCTTGAGACCTCCTATTAGGAACTCCGCCACTCCATTGGATCTAACTTTGGTCCTTCAGGCTCTGACTGGACCACCTTTTGAACCTGCAGCTTCTGTTAATTTGAAATTCTTATCCTGGAAAACTGCCTTTTTGGTAGCTATTACCTCAGCTAGGAGGGTGTCGGAGCTTCAGGCCCTCTGTGTTATTCCATAAGGACAGGGTCTCTCTCAGGACTAACCCATCTTTTCTACCCAAAGTGGCCTCCAAGGCGAACATCAATCAGTCCATTAATCTCCCAGTTTTTTTCCCTAACTATCAAAACAAAGGGGAGTACAAACTTTATTTGTTAGATGTTCATAGACAGTTACGCGTTTATTTACACAGAACAGCTGCCTTCCACAAGTCTGATCAGTTCTTTGTTTCCTTTGCAAAACCCTTCTTGGGGAAGCTAGTTTCGAAGGTGACTCTGGACAGATGGATTTCTAATTGTATTCTGCTCGCATACAAACTATCTGGCCTACCAGAGCCTATAGGGATTCTTGCTCATTATACTCGCTCTATGGCTACATCTGCTGCATTCTGGTCTAGAGTTCCCTTGGATGACATTTGTTCTGCGGCTACTTGGGCATCCTCTCATACCTTTATCTCTCACGATAAATTGGATTTAGTGTCCAGAGGAAGGGCGGCCTTTGGCTCTGCAGTGCTCTGGAATATCCTTTCTTGGGGACCTCCCAAGTTTTTGGTAGCTGGGGACTCTGTGTCCCACAGGTTGATGACCAAATGAAGTTAACTACTTCAGATAAAGAAGTTATGTGCTCACCATAACGTTCCATCTGAGTAGGTAACTTCATTTGTCAACAACCGACCCTCCCTCCTTTTCCCTAACCTGGTTCTTTGATTACCTGGACCCTAGGATGGTTTATCAAGTCCTTTGTTAATCCTTAGGTTAGGGTTTTTCAGGTGGTTGTTTTGTAGTTGTGAGGTTATATAGATGGGCAAATGCGATCTGAGGATTGGAAGGAGGTCACAGGGTGTTATGGGTAAGGGGGAGGAGCTTGGAGCTCGGATCTCTAGCTTGAAAGCTGCCGGCTCTGCTCCAGGTCTGATCCGATACCCACAGGTTGCTGACAAATGAAGTTACCTACTCAGATGGAACTTTATAGTGAGTACATAACTTCTTTTTTTCCACTCTGCTGGAATGAAGCCTGTAATTAGGAGATAGTGCAAAATACAGCCTGGGATACTACCATGGAAGCGATGTTCTTTGCCTTGGATTGGGCCTTTAACACTTTATCTACAGAGATGCAAGGTGTGGGACAAGTATTGGGGATATGGAATGGGCCTTTGGGAGGGGATAGGGGGGTGACGTTTGCACAGAACCTATCTGCTAGCAGGTTGGCTAAGTCAACAGGATCAGTGTAAGTGGTACCATTAAGTGCTAATTCAAAACAAATCTGAGCTTTGCTATGGAGGTTCCTGATATAACTGAAGAAGGACTTGTGGTTTCCCTTTGTTTTGGAGATTAGTTTCAACTCATAATTGGCCTTGGACGTTTTCACTAGTGATCTAATTTACTTTTTGAGGCTGAGGAGGGAATTTTTCCAATTTGGAATTTGTTCCTTTTTACCCTTGGACAGCAGTTTCTTCCTTTTGTTGTAAAGCCTGTTGATAGAGGATGTCCATCAGACATGTTTGTGTTTCCTTGAGGAGCAGGTTTTAGTTCTTTTGGGTATGGCTGAGTCCATGCAGTTGTACAGGGGCTTGCATACTGCACTGGGGTAATGTTTAGCATAGTCTGCATCCTCTGAGGGAGGTGGCGGTGTGAAGCTACTGATAACCCTCCCTTAGGAGGTTGTAGTCAGCTTTTGAGAATTTTTTTAGCCTGGTTACGGCTGGGGAGGGGTTGAGTGGGATAGAAACTTTGAATGGGAGAGACCAATGATCTGATCTCACCAGGGAAGAACATACTATGGGAGTGGTGCAGTGGTCGCTCATGATGGTGAGAACCAAGTCCAGAATCTCATGTCCCCTTGTGGGGAATGAGACGAGTTGGTCTAGTGGATTAGAATTGATGACACCAAGGAATTGTTGGGTGAGTGCATTAGTGCAGGAATAGTTCACCCAGTCTTTGGTGGGGTAGGTGAAGTCACCAAGGATCAGGGTGTTAGAGGGTACCTTGATGGAGTCAAGTAGGTCTGGATAGGTGGAGTGGGTTTCCTGAGTCATGGAGGGGGGGTCTGTAGCTGGCTATAATTTGGGTGAGTGTCTTGCCAACTATCAGTTGCACCTGGAGTAATTCCGGTGCGTCATGCTGGCAAACCAATCTGGAGGTGTGCCTAACCTTAGTGAAGATAGGCTCCACCACCCTTAGTCTTTCCGACCTCATTTTGGAGTTGGAAAGTGTGGAATGAGGTATAGTCTTGTAAGGCAGGGATGCTCTCCACAGCCCTGAACCAAGTTTCCGTGACCGCTCAGACATTGGCATCTTCCAGTGTAAGGAGAGCCTCCAGTAAGTGCATTTTCAGGTTAAGGCCGTTAGTGTTAAGCAGCATGGCCTTCAGTTTTCTTTTTGACAGATCTTTTATGTTGGAGGATTTGTCTTTGGGACATAGGCTAAAAAAGGCACAATGGGGGAGGCAAGAGCCTTGGCCAATATCCAGAACCTCAGGAGTGACAAAACATTGAGGTCTGTCAACCATGTCATCCTAGGCAGACAGATACTGGATCCCTTGGAAAGACACCAGAAACTAAGCCAATTGTTGAAGTCAGTTACTTTTGTTGGTATTGTGGTATCATTCTTGGTGAAGGTAGGCTGATGCTTAGGGCTAGGGTCATACCTGCCTGGGGCACATACTCTGAGAGCTCAATCATGTCTTTTTTCATATAGTCCAGGGAGGTAGATCTCAAGTCATTCACACCAACATGAACAATACAGAGTCATACTTGTGCCTGTTGTGGAGAGACTTGAGTGCGTGTGTGATGTGGTGGATTTTTGCACCTGACGGACAGCTGATCATGACCTTCTTCTTGTTGAGTCTGGTGGGGGGGGGGGGGATCACATGTCTCACATGTCTCACTATTGAGTCGCCAATGACTAGTATGTTTGATTTATTATTATGCCTTATGAGCTGCTTTGGTTTATTATGTCTAATGGGCTATGTATGTGAGAGACTGGTGTGTTGTTTACTGTGTGATGTGATTGGTGTTGTGTGTGGAATGTGTGTGCGTGTATGTTTTGGGGGTCTCTCAAGTTTCTGAGGACCCCTGAATAGGTGGATGTGTGCCAGCACAAACACCACATCACAGAGCCAAGTAAAACAATCTCCTCTGCCAGGAGTACTGACTGTGGCAGGAGAGAGCATGGATTCCAGCTTCCTGATGTAGATGCATTTCTCGCAAGTAGAAGAATTTTGTGCTAGGAGAAGAGGACTGCCCATGAACATGAGGCAATTTGCTACACTGTTTCAGTATGACCATGTCAACCAGGCTGGCAGGAGAAACTGATGGAACTTGTCCTGACATAGTGTTCTGCATACTTGACGAACTTAAGGAGAGCAGGATTTGATAAGGGTTTGTCCACAAGAGTGTAGACCGCAAAAACCCTAAATGTAAAGTAACTGGCCTGAAGCACAAGTGCTAAAACCAAAACGGAGGTGTTTAGAACAGCAGACAGATTTAATCAGGCTACTAAAAGCAGTAATAAATATGGAGTAAGAGCACTTGAACACTTAAGAGCACACATCACAGCAAAATTAGGTAAAGTAGGTAGAACACAGTTACAGCAGTAAGAGCAGCTAAATAAAGTAGAACACTTTTTATTTTTATTAAATTGAGAGGGAGGAAACAGAGCAAGATTAATAGACTACGAGGTTTGTCCTTCCCAAATGCTCTCTCTGTACACAGTAGATAGAGCTGATGAGATTGAACTGGTAGGAGTGTCTGAAATCAAAGAAGCAAGGGGAGTAGTCCTTCCCAAATGATTTCACTGTACTCAGTTGAGTGAGCAGTTGAGATGGGTTCAGGAGGAGTGTCTAAACAGAAATTTACAGCAGGGGTGGACAATTCCAAAGCCACCAAGTTTAACACTACAGCAACACTAGGGAGGGAGGGTGGAAAACAAACTGTAGAGAGAGACCACAATATTCAATCAGTATTCAATGAAACAAAACGCAGTACAGTTCTGTTGACTGGCATACCAGCAAAGAGTTTTGCAAATGAGCACAATGTACACACATGCACATATGCAAGAAACTAATGCCAGTATTTGTCCAATGCCTTTGTGCTCTGAACATATACCTTTTGGGGCTATTCAGAATTATGTGAATGAACAAACTCGTAGTACCTTCGAATAACTGGACTTTACGAAATAAGCTTCTCTGGCGTTTTGGTACTTTTGTAATATCATTGGAAAGGCTAAATGCTAGAGTCATTTATTATTTGCTAAAGTCATTTACCATTAGTTTTAAGAAACTTTTGATAACTTTACCATGTGACTGAATAACTTACAAGCACTATAATAATCTTGTAATGTCTTTTGCAAGAAAATACCTCTTAGCGTAAAAAACATGTCAAGTAACTGAACAATGCAACTAAATCGAACTGTTGCCCAAAACTCAATAATTTTTCGAAGTAATTGCACTTTGCAAATAACTGCATACAGCACACTGAAATGTCCCTAAAATTGCAGAACCTTGCTAGGCAACTCTTTACAGTGCAAGAAGTCCTCTGTAATGGTGGCACTTTGCGAATAGACACACCCAGAACAAGAAACTTTTTGAAATGGCTATACTTTGACTGTATATCACAAAATAGTTGCACTTTGCATATAGTAAACTCTGAAATACATGCACAGCCACAAGCACACACTGTAAGCACTTTCACATACTTTTTGATACTTCAAATAACTTTAGATCTGAAGTAGGCAGACTTCATTCGTCTGCAACCTGTGGGTATCGGATCCGATCTCGGATCCGAGCCGGCAATTCAAAAGCTTAGGCTCCGAGCTCCTAGCTCCTCCCTCTTACCCATAACCCCTTGCCAAGCCCTGACTGACCTCAGATTTCGTTTGCCGCTTTTCAAGAAGCAATGGAATTCTAGAGCTCCTGGCGTTGGTTGAGATAAGTTTAGATTTTTTGACAGAAAAAGTTTTCAAATTCTCTGTTTTTGCTATTAATCTAGTTAGTGTTGTGTGTGGTTAAGGCTTTCCTCCCTCTTTAGTTAATTTTTCTCGGGTTTTCGTAGTTTGTTTGTCTGTGTGTGTATTTAGGCCTTAGGTTTGTAATGTCTGAAGCCCCTAAGGCTGTTTTCTCCAAATGTACCGAGTGTGGCCATAAGCTGTCCCCAGCAGATGGCCACACTCGTCAAGAATGCTTGGGGGTTGAACACCTGTCTTCTGGTTGTACCATTTGTGCAGGGTTCAACCCCCGGGCTTTAAGGGAACGGAGGTCAAAGTTGGTGCTGGCAGGTCTTTTACCCCCAGATACTGCTTCGCCTCTGCCCTTCCAGTCAGCAACCTGTTGCTGTGAGTTCTCCTCCGGCTGGGACTCAACCTCCCTTAAAGTTGCCGGAGGGAAGGATTCTTCTAGGGAGAGACAGAAGGAGAGGCACAGGAGAAGCACCACAAGAGGAGAGCCAAGCTTCTAGTTTGGCTCCTCCATCTAAGCGGGCCTCCCCTGTGCCTTCTAGCTTTCCTCCTCCTCGGCTCCACTCCCTCGGTTCTCTCCTGGACCCGAGGAGGAGGAGGCTAGCCCTTCCAGGAGGTCACCGAGACGGCTCTCTAGGTCCGCTTCGGTGGCCTCCTCTAGATCGACCTTTTCAATGAGCGAAGCTGATATGGACCGGATGATGAGGAAATTCATCCAGGCCCAAATGCAAATGGGAGTGCTCCTAGCCCCCCCCCATCCGGGAGGGGCTTCGGCCCCTTTTTTCGCCCCCTTAGCTCCTTCTCCCACCCATACCACGGGTTCGGAGCTATCGGCGCCGTGCAGATTTGGATCCGGGGGTGGGTCGGATCCGATAGGTCGGCGCACCTCGGATCCGTCCCATCCCTTGAGTGCTTCGGGTACTTCGGACCCGACCTCTCGGAGCCGAGGGCCGAGCCTCGGATCCGAGGGAGCTGGTGTGTCTTCGGCTCCGTCCAGGTCGGAGCACACTGGTCTCTCGGATCCGACGGTTTCGGCTCCGACTCCGATCCGTACGTCGGATCCGAGTGGGGGTCGGCTCTCGGGGCTTAGAGAAGCTGGCTCCCCCTCGGCTTTCAACGTTATGGAAAGGGCACTGTCGAGGACATCCGGACCCCCGGTCCCTGCCACGGCTCCATCCCGCACTCCATTGCAGTTGGGCCAGGCCCCACCAGCCGGTCCCAGGGACAGCCCGCCTCGATGTCCCAAGTGGTTCCCTTGGAACATCCATCTGCTGAAGAGTACTCCTCGGACAGCCCCCCCGATGAAGTACCTCGGAAGCGTAAGTGCAAGAGGAGGCACATGGACTCCTGAGTCCGTCACTGAAGACACGGACTTGGATGAAGGGGAAGGCTCCCTAGGTCACCACCTGAGGACGCCTCATTTGGAGACATCATGGAGATGTTAAGGATCAGGGGGTGGTCTGCCCCCAAGGCTTCTTCGGACGAGTCTGTGTTCTTGGAGGCATTCGAGGCGGGCCCTTCTACCTCTTGGGTGTCCCTCCTGCTGACCCCTGGTGGATCTTATATCCATCAGGGCGTGGAAGGATCCGGACACCATTGAGCCTATCCTAAGCGCCCGGACCGCATTCTTTCTCCTCCATCAGACCGCACCCACTGGAGTAAGGGTCCCCAGTAGATGCCATGATGATGGCTGCAGCCACGAAGAGGGAATTGGCCCAGGAGAGTCCCTCCGTCCATCCTCCGGGCAAGGAGTCCCGCTCGATGGATCGCATTGGGAAGCGAGTTTTAGTTCAGCGACCTTCTCCTTGAGAGCTGAACTACATGGCACATGTCATTAGGATGCAGCGGGATCTGATTAAAGAATACGCTGCATCTCCCCGAGTCCATCTCGAGTGAGGATAAACAGGTTTACTCCACCCGAATGGCCACTCTCAGATCAGTATCCAATACATCTATGCGGCTGCTGTCTCATGCTACTGAGGGAGCCGCTAGAGCCAGCGGAGCAGGCCTTGTCATGAGGCGACAGGCCCGGCTCCGCCATTGTGATTTTGCAGAGCCCTTCAAGGCGACCTTCGCGAATGCCCCTTTCGATGGTTCTGCCTTGTTTGGCAAGACTGTTCGTGAGACATTAGTCCAGAGCGAAAAGGACGGGAAGACGCTGTCTGCCGTCGGAGTCCGCTTCTCAGCTCCCCAGAGGTCCTTCTCTAAGAACCAAAAGGGACAGAAGAAGATGTGGTTCCAGAAGTCGCAGCAGTCCCAACCTGCTCCGGATAACCAGTCCTTCCGTGGCAGAGGAGGACGGGAGGTCGCCGTGCCAGAGGCAGGGGGGCTCCTGGCAATTTTGGGTCCAGAGAACCCTTCTCTGAGAGACCCACGCAGCAGCCCTGAAGGGTTGCCCGGCTGTCCGCCTTTGGAGGCAGTCGGGGGGGCGGTTTTCGATGCACCTGACTTCTTGGGAGTCCATAACAACAGACAGTTGGGTGCTTCGACTTATATCCAGAGGATATTCAATACCCCTATTCAAGATTCCCAAATCTCGCAGCCTCCCAGATGTTCCACCCGACCAAAGGGAGGCGGCAGCTATCGAATCGAGCAGCTGCTAGGAAAAGAGCCATCCAGCTGCCCCCCAGATCAAGCCGGATTAGGGTTTTACTCCAGGTTCTTTTGGTGCCAAAGAAGACGGGGGACTTAAGACCAATCTTAGACCTTTCCCAGTTGAACCTGTCAGTAACCAAGCAAAAGTTCCGGATGGTCACCCTGCAATCTATACATCTCCTCTTGAGGGAGAACGACTGGATGTGTTCCATAGACCTCAAGGATGCGTACTACCACATTCGGATGGACAGACGATCCAGGAGGTTTCTTCGCTTCGGCTGGGAGCCAGTCATTATCAGTTCAGGGTCCTCCCTTTGGTCTCACCTCAGCCCCAGGGTGTTTACCAAGGTGCTAGCGGTGGTAGCGGCCCACCTGAGGCTCCAGGGATTACAGGTCTTTCCGTACCTGGACGACTGGCTCCTGACGGCATCATCAAGGCATCTTCTGTGCTCAGCCAGGGATTACTTTCTTCAACTAGCACCAAGGCTGGGCATCACGATCAACTGGGAGAAATCTTTTCTGAATCCAACTCAAATTATAGATTTCATAGGAGGAAGACTAGACACCAGATCAATGCGAGCCTTCCTCACCCCAGACCGTATCGCCAGCCTGAAGTGTCATGTGACAGCAATCCTGCAACCATCTCCAACTGCAGCTTCGGGTCCTGAGGGCCCTAGGTTCTATGGCGGCAGCTATCCCGCTTCTAATTCATGCCCGTTACGCATGCGGGTTCTTCAATGGACCCTTCAAGTTCAGTGGTCTCCTCTTTGTTCATCTCTAAACGCCCGATTGCGGTCAGCAGAGCGTGCAGGGACTCCCTTCTGTGGTGGCTTCTTTCTCCGGAGCCCTGGCAGGGAGACCTTTTGCGCTGCATTTCCCGAGCCACAGTGACCACGGACGCTTCTTGCCTCGGGTGGGGGCATTCTGCGGAAAGAAAGTCCAAGGCACGTGGAATCCCACAGAGACGTCATTGCATATAAATGTCCTGGAAATGAGGGCGGTGCTCCTAGCGTTGCAAGCACTTCACCACGTTCTTCCTTCAGGGACTGTTGCGATTCAGACAGACAACATGTCCGTAGTCTGGTATATCAACAAGCAGGGAGGAACCAGGTCTTACCCCCTTTGTCGAGATGCCATGAGAGTCTGGGAATGGGCAATTTCCACCAAACGCTTTCTGGTAGCAACGCACATTCCGGGAAAGTCCAACATCCTTGCGGACAAGCTCAGTCGCACCATCCTTTCTCCACACGAGTGGTCCTCAATCTTCAAGTAGCGAAGAAGATTTTTGCCGCTTGGGGCAACCCTGTTGCGATCTTTTGCTTCTCCCTCAAACGCCAAATGCGACAATTTCTTCGCTCTGCTTCCCCACCAGGAGTTCCCGAGGATGCTCTGGTGCATGCTTGGCCTCCCGGTCTCCTTTATGCCTACCCTACACTTCCTCTGATGCAGAGGCTTCTGCAGAAAGCCAACAGTTTGGGGAGCAGAATGATTCTCATTGCCCCATTCTGGCCTCGACAACCTTGGTTCCCCTTTGTATGGTCTCACAAAATCAATTCACCATGGATTCTGGATCCAATTTCGGATCTCATCTCTCACCCTCTGGGAATGCCAGTTCCCAATCTGCGGACCCTGAAGTTGACAGCTTGGCTGCTCCAATTCCAACCTTAATTAGGACTCGGTATCTCTTCACCGGTCAAGGCCATTTTGGTGGCTGCTCATAAACCTTCCACCAGACAGGTTTATCGGAGTAAATGGAAGAGGTTCTCTATATGGGCAGGACAGAGAACTGTGGATCCTTTTTCAGCACCTATCTCTGCGGTGCTGGATTTTCTAACAGACCTCTTTCATCAAGGGGCTAGTTCTTCCACGATTAAGGTACAATTGGCTATCTCACATTATCACATTGGTCATGACACAGCTCCTTATGACAGCGAAATTATGCAAAACTTTTCTCAAAGGAGTTTTTGTTAAGGCCTCCAGTCAAGGAGGTTGTACCGCCTTGGGACTTGTCTTTAGTCCTGCAGGCCCTTACTGCTCCTCCCTTCGAGCCTGCAGCTTCTGCTGATTTAAAATACCTTTCCTGGAAGACTGCCTTTCTGGTAGCTATCACTTCAGCCAGAAGGGTGTCTGAGCTTCAGGCTCTATGTGTCAAACCGCCTTATCTTTCTTTCTTCCCTGATAGGGTGTGCCTCAGGACCAATCCATCTTTACTTCCAAGGTCTCTTCTGAATCCAATATTAACCAGTCAATCAATTTGCCTGTATTTTTTCCCAAGTATTCAAACAAAGGAGAATACAAATTGCATTCCTTGGATGTTCATAGACAATTACGTTTTTATATTAACAGGACAGCTGGCCACAGGAAATCAGATCAGCTGTTCGTCTCCTTTGCTAAATTTGCTCTGGGTAAAGCAGTATCTAAAGTCACTCTATCTAAATGGATTGCTAATTGCATTCTGCAGGCATATGACACTTCAGGCAGACCTGCTCCTCAGAGGGTTACGGCTCATTCTACTAGGGCAGTTTCTCGTCAGCCGCCTTTAAGTCCAGTGTTTCGTTGGATGATATCTGCGGCAGCTACTTGGGCCTCGCCTCATACTTTTATTTCTCATTACAAGGTGGATGTTGTTTCTAGAGGAAGAGCATCCTTTGGCTCAGCGGTGCTCTGGAACATCCTTCCATGACGGCCCAAGATTCAGGTAGCTAGGGACTCTGTCCCACAGGTTGCAGACGAATGAAGTCTGCCTACTTCAGATTTAGAAGTTATGTACTCACCATAACGTTCCATCTGAGTAGGTGACTTCATTCGGATGCAACCATCCCCCCCTCCATCCCCCTGACCTTTATAGAGCGAGTATTTATGCTGTTTTAGTGTACTGTGGTCAGTATTTTGAGGCAAACTCAATCTGAGGTCAGTCAGGGCTTGGCAAGGGGTTATGGGTAAGAGGGAGGAGCTAGGAGCTCGGAGCCTAAGCTTTTGAATTGCCGGCTCGGATCCGAGATCGGATCCGATACCCACAGGTTGCATCCGAATGAAGTCACCTACTCAGATGGAACGTTATGGTGAGTACATAACTTCTAATTATGTCCTTGGTACAATACAAAGTCGTAGTTACGCCCAAATACAGCACTTTGCCAAAACACATAAGTTGCTTTGCTTTATTTGTGCTTAATGTGCCCTTTTTGTCCTTATTATATTAATTTTGCTCATTTAAGCCCTTTTCATGCCCAATGTACTTTTCTTGTGTTCATTTTACTCTAAACATGCCCAGCTTTGCCTTAAACACACTTGTTTTGCCTTACCGTTAAGTATTACATCAAATACGTTTATGTTAAACATTTTCTTTAGTTACAAACTTTTCGTAATTTCCGCTTGCCTGATAATGCGGTTTGTGCCCTTGTAATGCCCCTTTTTTGTCTTTCGTATCCGATAAATAATTTGTGCTTTCTCATTACCTTTGATTCTTTCTGTCTCTGTGCTCTTTTCTCTGTTTTACCTTCACTGTCGTCTTTGCACCTTATGGCTCAGAATATTCTTCTCTCTTCTATCTCCGTTCCAACACCATGTTGCCCTCCTATCTAGGACACAGTAGAAGAGTCTTCCTGGGTTCTGTTTAAGCAGCTTTATTTTATGCAAACACATTACTGTAGAGGATTGCTGACTTTAACTTAAGTAACTTGTATAGAAACTAACAACTAAGTTAATAAATGCTCTCTCTGGCTGCTCCTTCAAAATGGCACTAGGGAGTGCACGTGTCTGTAATTTATACATGTACGTACAGCTTCACATGCTTCTTAAAGGTATAACATGCACACACTTGCACTTTGATCTATGATGTCCCAGCAAAGAACCCTGGGGGCTCCACTGATTGGTCTCTTTGTGGAGGTAACTTCCCCTGTTTTGATTGTCCAAGTCCTATCTGTGAGCCAGTTAGCAATTCAGCGCATGGCATAGGGGTTTATTCCCAGTTAGTTTAGCTTCCCACTTTGGTTGAGTGAGAAATTGTGTCAAAAGCTTTGGCCATGTCGAGGTGTGCGGAGTGTACCATTATGCCATCATCTATTGCTTTTGTGATGTTTTCGGGAAAAAATCCACTTGATCAAGTAAGTATAACCTGCTATTAATGAATCCAAACTGAGACGGTTCCTTTGTTTGGAGGTTTCCTATGTCCTGATTGATTAGTTCCATGATAACTTTTTCCATGGCTTTGCATTTGAGGCTTGTTGACTTCTGGGTCTGCAATTGCCTGTGTCTGTGGGGTCCTCCATTATACAAGAGAATCACTATAGCTTTTCTCCATTAACTTGGTACAAAACCAGTCTGAAGACTAAGATTGAAAAGTGTTGTTAGGGATGTTGCTAAGTCATGTTTCATGCTATTTGAGGCTCATCCGAGGATATTGTCAGGATGCAGCAATACAGTATTTTTAGCTTGTGATAACACTTTTAGTACTTGGTCTTGTCTGATAGCTGGAGGCAAGTCAGTTTTGGGTATATCTTGAGGGACAAGTAAAGGAGAGTGACTGGTAAGGTTAGAGCTACATTTATTAGCCAGCAACTTCTCTACATCTTCAGCCTCAGTGTGGGCAACATCATTCACAATCAGCTCAGCGCATTGCTGTGTTGTGCTTTTCAACATAACTGAAAATGTCATGTGATTAGCTTTGACTTTGGTCGCTATGTTAGCCTCAAGTTTGACTTTGCTGGATTTTAAGCTCACAGGTTAGGGCAATAGAGCACTTTCCTGCAGAACAGATAAGCCAAGGTTTCTACACCAGACTTTTTCTGGTACCCAGAAAAGAAGGCACCCGGCACCCCATCCCTGATCTATCCATTCTAAACACCTTCCTGATACCACCAAAATTCAAAAAGCTCACCCTCCAGCAATTGCTATCCATGCTCTCCAAGGATGCTTTGCTAGCCACCCTAGACCTAAAAGAGGCCTACCTCCACATTCTTGTCAGGGAATCATGCAGGAAATATCTGCATTTCAGGGCAGGATCTCTGCACTTTCAGTTCTCTGCGCTTCCCTTTGACTTATCTACTGCTCCGAGTTTTCACAAAATGTCTGGCTCCCCCCATTGCCTTTTGCAGGCAAAGGAATATCCAAATTTACCCATACTTAGACGACTGCCTAATTCAGGCAGTCAGTCAGGAAAAGCTGCTCAAGCACCTGGCCTTTGTAAAGTCCCTACTGACCTCCCTAGGGTACACTATCAACAGAAAGAAATCCAGACTAGTACCCACCCATTCCTGTGAGTAAGCCTGGACACAGCATCCCAGATGGCATTCCTTACACCAGAAAAGCCAACTTACTTGACAGCCTACTTCTCTCAACTAGCCACCAGACCCCAGTTATCTACAAGGAAAATCCTACAAGCTCTGGGGTTCATGGCATCTTTCATTCTACTCATTCCATATGCTAGACTGCATATGTGGAAACTTCAGTGGTACTTAAAAAGCCTTTGGTGTCAACACTCGCAAGACCTGGAAACTCTTATACCAGTTATACCTTGCTTAAGGAAAGATTTTCTTTGGTGGGCAGCAGCATGCTCCCACAACAAGGGACTACCTTTCTCACCACCCCCCACCGCCCAGACCCTAACCACAGATGTATCAGACTATGCCTGGGGTGTGCACCTGGATGGCAGGTGCATACAGGGCCAATGGAGCCCACAGCAAATCCATCTGCACATCAACCAAAAAGATATGTTAGCTGTCCAGCACGCATTGACAGCTTTCAGGCCCCTTCTCTCCCCAGGGACTTTCCTGATCAAAACAGACAACACCACTGTGATGTTGTACATCAACAAGTAGGGAGGGACTTGCTCTTATCCTCTATGCAGACTGGCCATGACCCTTTGGCACACAGCCTCTGCCATGCAACTTCACCTGTTAGCACAATTCCTGCCAGTCTCTCTAAACTCTCTGGCAGACCACTTAAGCAGAAATCTTGTGGCCCCACATGAGTGGCAGGTAGACCAAAGAACCTTCACCCTAATAACTCAGAAATGGGGCACCCCGAAGGTCAAACTCTTTGCTTCCCACACCAGCCTTCAGCTCAGCAAGTTCTGCACCATGGAGCATCACTGCATGGCTTGGAAAGTGGGTGCCCTATCCTTCCCCTGGATCAGTCTCTCAGTCTATGCATTTCCCCCACTACCTCTCACCACTAGGGTACTGCTCAAAATAAGGGAGGAAAAACCAAGGACAATTCTGATTGCTCCAGACTGGCCTCCCCAGCACTGGTACCCACTGCTGCGCAGCCTGTCCCCACTGCCACCATGGCATCTCCCTCAGACCCCAACCCTCCTGACCCAGAGGGAAGGAGAATTCATGCATCCCCTATTGCAGACCCTCAGTGTGGCGGCTTGGCGTATTCCCTGACCACTGATCAATCTGCCAACCTCAGTAAACAGGTTCTTGATGTTATATGTGAGGCTAGATGCCCTAGCACTAGAAAGTCTTATGCTGACAAATGGAAAAGGTTCTGCACCTGGATTCAGGCTAAGGGAGCCGATACGCCACAGCCCTCCCTACCTCAAATCCCAGATTACCTAGCTGACCTGCTACATAGTGATCTCTCCTTTTCCTCTATTAAAATGCATCCCTTTGGTTTCTCTGCTAATTTCCACACTGAGTACCCCCTTTTCTCACACCCTCTGATCAAACAATTCCTAAGAGGGGTTAGCAACCTGAGGCCACCCAGAAGAGCATCTACCCCAGCTTGGGACCTTAACTTTGTGTTGGAAAAGCTCACCCTGCCCCCCTTTGAACCAGCATCTTCAGCAGAGTTAAAATTTCTCTCCTGGAAGATGGCTTTTCTTCTGACCATTACTTCAGCCAGAAGAGTCTCCGAGCTACAAGCACTCATGGCTATAGAGCCCTTCATTATTTTCCATGCTGACAAGGTGTCCCTCAGGACTAACCCATCCTTCCTGCCCAAAGTGGTGTCCAGTATGGCTCTCAACCAAATCCATTCATTTGCTCACCTTTTTCCCTAACCCACAAAACAAGGGGGAAAGGATCCTGCACTCTCTAGATGTGCACAGACAGTTCAGATTCTATCTAGACAGGACTAAATCATTCAGAAATTCTTGTCAATTAGTGGTCAGCTTTGCTGCAGGGGCAGAGGACAAAGCCATCTCCAAACAAACTATTTCCAAATGGATAGCACACTGCATCCATTTCTGTTACAAGCAACACGGAAAACCTCCCCCTAAGGAGGTCAGGACTCACTCTACCAGAGCAGCCTCCACCTCTGCAGCTTTCCTCAGAGGAGTCCCCACCAGAAACATTCTGGAGGCTGCCACCTGGACATCTGTTCACACTTTCACCAAGCATTACCACCTGCCTATCTTCTCCAAATCCAGGACAGGCTTGCCACTGCAGTCTTGCAGGGCATCCTAGCCAGCCCCTAGTCTTCTTGACTGCCTCCACCCTTTTCCTCAGCTTTGGGAATCAACCCAAATGTGATGACTGCAATAGTACAGTTGTGTACACTTACCATAAATGTAGATGTTCAAGTGGATTCACTGTTGCAGTCCTGGTTTCCCTCTCTTCTTTCTCTTTCTCTCCTTACAAGGAATGTTTTGGTATTTACTTTGTACTGGTGGGGTCTTGCACCATATCCTGGCTCCCACTCGGGGGCTCATGACAAGGCAAGAAAAACTGTTGCAATGGCGTGGGCTGCCTTACTTTATACTACTGACAACCTGACGTCAGTCCTGAAGCGACAGCAGCCGATGCAGAAATATTAAGCCTCTGGTATTTGGGCCAGCCAAGGGCTACCTTGGCAGGGATAACCCAAATGTGATGACTGCAACAGTGAATACACTTCAACATCTACATTTATGGTAAGTGTACACAACTGTACTTACATCTTCCATTCCCTCCTCCCAGGAGTCCATGTTTCTCGAGGCTTTTGGACTGGGCTCAGCTACATCTTGAGTAGTCCCACAGGGGATTGTGGTGGTGGACTTCAAAAACTGCTACTGGTAAAGAGAGTCATCCAGATGGTCCCCCCAGACCAGCAATAATTCAGAACTTGCTGTGGGTTCTTTTTGGTACTAAAGAAAAATGGGGACCCAAGACCAACTGGATCTCAACTTTAATCAGTTCATAAAAGGTTGAAGTTTCCCAGTGGTGTTGGTTCAGTACATTCTGCCACTGTTGCACAAGAATTATTGGATGCTCTCAGTAAATCTCCAGGAAGGGTACTGTTACATCAAAACAGGTGATTCTGGAGGTACCTATGCATGTTCGTGTTTCACTGTTGCAGTCATTATTTTTGGGTTATCCTGCTGGCAGGCAACCTGCAGTCGGCCTGAATTCCAAAGTCTTGGTCCGGCGTCTGTTGCTGTCGCCTCTTCCCTGATGTCGGTGCGCCAGGGGTATAAAAGATGCAGCCAACGCCATTTTCTTCTGTATTTCTTGCCGTGCAGTGCCCAAAGCAGAAGCAGTTCGCAAATGCCGGTCGGCCGACTCCTGAGATTTTCGTGTTCGAATTTCAGATCTGAAGTCTTCATTTAAAGCGAAGTACCCCGTTGGGGAAACTTTTTTCTTGCTCCAGACCAATGTCAGAAAAAGTTAATAATTGTATTTCTTGTGGGAAGCAAATAACCTCATAAGGACTTCCATTCTTATTGTATTCCTTGCCTAGGCCCTGACCACGACTTGGCTAATTGCAGATTTTGTGCTAGATTTAACCAACGCACTATTAAGCGTCGGTACGATTTTGCATTTCATTACTTTGGCCGAAGATTTAATTACACAATGTCGTCAGATAGCCATCCGACTAACGCAATTCGCAAGGAGAAAGAAAGGACAGGCATCCGAGGTCGAAAACTGACGAGGCTTCTTTTAAGCCAGTCGCCAGTTCGCCGGCGCTTTCGCAGTCCCTGACGCCCGCTACCTCAGAGCCACAGGCAGCTTCCGACTCCCATGTGGAGCAGACTAGGCCTCTGGAAACTCAAGGTATTGAACTCTTGGAAAATATTCCCTCAGATGGGTCCGGAGCCGCTGAGCAGGCATCGGCTTCTGAGGGTGTTTTCAGACCTACACAGTTATATATAAAACCGACTACAGCTTCAAAGGCAAAGACTAAAGCATCACTAAAGACAAAGAAACAAGTGCAGCAAGCCCATGGACAGGCCTCCATGCCTAAAAAAACAGATGCTCAAAATGGCCGAAGACCTAATTACTTTGATCAGGGGTTCCCATCCTCCCTCCTGAGAAGAGGCCTAGGCAAGAGACAGAATATGAATCTTCAGATCAGGTTTCCATTTCCTTGGACTCCTCTTCTGACCAAGAATACTCTCTCCCTCCTTATGAGGATTCCGATGCTGAAGATTCTATCCCTTCAGCCTCCCCTCCTGAGGATTATTCTTTTGGGGAAACCCTGCATACCATGAAGGGAGCACTTCCACTGGGAGAGCCAAGACTACTCAGAATCTAAGAAAAGGCTTAGAGATTTTCTTTTACTACCTCAGCACAGGCCTCTTGCTATCCTTCCTGTTTTAAACATTGTAGATGTATTTTCAGAGTCTGGCCTGTCCCCTGACTCTTTACCCTCTGCACCTGTTAAGCCAGACAGATACTACAGGGTTTCAGATTCACATAAATTTCTTTATAAAAACCCTGCTGCTGACCCAGAAGCTATTTCTCAGGGTCCCAAAAGGGTCAAGGATTCCACTGCAAAAAACCCTATCCCCTCTGATAGGGATTCAAGGGCACTGGACAGATGGGGGAAAAAGGTTTACACTTCTGCTACCTTGACCATGAGGGCTTTAAATTGTCAATTTCATATGCTTAAATATCAGCATTACTTATTGTCACTGCTTAAACAGAAAATGTTAACAAATTCTGAATGTGCAGAAAACAAGGAAATGCAGGATTTATTGCATGCAACTGAACAAGTGGGAAAGCATACTTTGCAATGTAGTTTTGATTCTCTGGAGGCCTCTTGCAGGGCCGCTGTTACGGGTTCTGTCATTAGGCGACATGCTTGGTTAAAGGAACAGAATCTGCCTGATCATGTTAAAGCAAAATTATTAGATGCTCCATTACAGCATGGTACTTTGTTTGGTGTTAAAGTAGAAGAGATGTTGAAGAAAATGGAGGACAAAGCGAAATCTATGCAGACAAGAATTTCTTACAGGTGCAGCCACCCAGATTTAGCAGGAACTGGCCTAAAAAGAATTGGTCCTTTCCAGTGTCAGACAGGCCACAAAGAGACATACAGACGCCCCAGAGGCAGATCCCAGCCCCAAGGCTCATACAGGCCTAAACAATGGGGTGCTTCTACCTTCAAAAGCGGAGAAGACAAATCACAGCCATACAGGAAACAGTCCCAATGACTTTCTTCTGCCAGAACCAAGCACTTAACTTTTGGCAGCCCCCTTAGGGGGAAAAAACTAGCACTCTTTTCACAAAATTGGCACATGATCACCCAGGACAAATGGGTCTTGAACATAGTGTCTCAGGGCTACAGGTTCAACTTTCACACCCTGCCAAGGGCAAAAGGTATGCCAGACCTGCCACACAATCAATGGACAGAGGCACAAAAGCAAGTCTCTTCCCTCATGGACATGAGGGCCATTCAGCGAGTACCACAGCAAGAGCAGGGACAAGGATTTTACTCAACTTTTCTTTGTACCCAGAAAGGACAAAGCCTGGAGACCAATACTGGACCTGTCTATTCTAAACACATTTCTGGACGTTCCAAAATTCAGTATGTTGAGACTGCAGCAGCTACTGCCCATGCTGGGCAAGAAGGCTTGGCTTGTAACTTTGGACCTAAAAGAGGCATACCTGCATGTTCCAATCAGACAATCTTGCAGAAGATACCTCAGATTCATAGCTGGCTCAATGCACTACCAATTCTCTGCACTGCCCTTTGGTTATCTACTGCGCCCAGGGTCTTCACAAAATGCCTGGCACCAGTAATTCCATTTTGCAGACAAAGAGGAATTCAAATATATCCTTACTTGGACGACTGCCTTATTCAAGCAGAGAACAAGGACATTCTACTAAAGCATCTGGTGTTTGTGAAAAGATTACTAATTTGCCTAGGGTACACAGTAAACAAAAATAAATCAAAACTAGTACCATCCGAAGAGATAATATTCCTGGGTGCAAGCTTAAATACAACTGCCCAGATGGCAGACAAAGGCAACTGACTTCTTACTTCAAAATGTTGGCAGCAATGCCCCAGTTATCTGCAAGAAAAATTCTGCAGGCTTTGGGCTTCATGGCATCCTGCATTCTGCTAATTCCATATGCCAGACTGCATATGAGGAAACTACAATGGTATCTAAAAAGTGTTTGGACTCAACATTGCCACAGCCTGGAAACATTAATTACCCTCATTCTCTGCCTGCAACAGGAGTTTCGATGGTAGGCACAGGCCTGTAACCACAACAAGGGACAGCCATTCACTTTACCCACAGCCAGGCAGACACTAACAACGGATGCATCAGGTTATGCCTGTGGGGCCCACATGGCAGGAAAGTGTATTCAGGGCACATGGCCCGCAAGCCAGATGCATCTTCATATCAATCAAAAAGAGATGCTAGCTGTTCAGAATGCCCTGACAGCTTTCAAGGATCTACTTCATCCAGGACAACTACTGATAAAGACGGACAATACTACAGTTATATGGTACATAAGCAGGGAGGCACACATTCCTACCCCCTCTGCAGACAAGCCATGACTTTGTGGGACACAGCATTGACTTATCAAGTTCACCTGCAAGCACAATTCCTGCCAGGAAAAAATAAATACTCTGGCAGACGAACTAAGCAGAAACCTCATGGATCCCACAAGTGGAAACTGGATCCACAAGTCTTCGGCATGATAACAAGGAAATGGGGATGCCCAGACATAAATCTGTTTGCCTCCCCTCACAACTGCCAACTACAGAGATTCTGCACAAGGACTTATCACAAGCAAGCATGGAAAGTGGATGCCTTATCCTTCAGCTGGAAAAACCTAACCGTATATGCTTTTCCTCCATTGCCTCTCCTCCCCAAGGTACTTCTAAAGGTCAGACAAGAGAAGCCAAAAATGATACTGATTGCCCCAGACTGGCCACGCCAGCACTGGTACCCAATCCTAAAGAACTTGTCTCAAGGTCCAGCCTGGACATTGCCTCAAATTTCTCGCTTACTGACCCAACAAAACAATCAGATCCTGCACAGCGAACTCAGGACCTTAAATCTGGCAGCATGGCAGATAATGTAGCCATTCAGAACACTCCTCTCTCCAAAGCTGTGATGGATGTTGTTTTGGAGGCCCAGTACCAGAAAATCTTATGCAGAAAAATGGAAGCGATTCTGTGCTTGGAACCAGGCACAAGGAATTGATACATTTGTACCAAATATTCCTCAGATTTTACAATACTTAACTGAGATGCTGGACAAAGGCCTATCCTTTTCATCAATTAAGATGCATGCCTCTGCCATTTCAGCACGGAACCACCTATCTTTTCTCATCCTTTAATAAGGAAGTACCTCAGAGGGGCAAAAACATAAGACCTCCAAGGAGAGCACCATTAACTGCATGGGACCTCAATTATGTCTTGGAAAAACTCACACTGCCTCCTTTTGAGCCAGGCTCAACAGCTGATATAAAATTCTTATCCTGGAAAACAGCTCTGTTCCTAGCAATAACCTCTGCAAGATGAGTCTCGGAGTTACAGGCACTCATGGCTGTGGAACCTTTTACATTTTCCATCCGGACAGGGTTTCTCTGAGGACGAACCCGACATTTATTCCTAAGGTGGTGTCCAATATGGCCCTTAACCAAACCATTCACTTGCCTACCTTTTATCCAAACCCACAGAACAAGGGTGAGAGACTTCTGCATTCTTTGGACATACACAGACAGCTACGCTTCTACTTGGACAGAACTAAAGCTTTCAGAAAGACTGAGTAACTTTTAGTGGCATATGCTGCAGGATCACAAGGAAAGGCTATCTCAAAACAGACTATTTCAAAATGGATAGGCCATTGCATGTGTTTCTGCTACTCACAGCATGGCAAATCAGTGCCTAAGGGCATTAGACCACATTCAACCAGAGCAGCAGCCACTTCAGCAGCCTTCCTCAGAGGAGTACCAACCAAAGACATCTTAGAGGCTGCAACTTGGAGTTCAGTGCACACTTTTACAAAGCACTACCACTTACCTCTCTACTCTAAATCCAGAGCAGGCTTTGCCACTGCAGTTCTGCAGGGCCTCATAGCCTCTCCTAATCCTATTTAGCCCAGCCACCCATCCTCAGCTTTGGGATTCAACCCAAGAGTAATGACTGCAACAGTGAAACACGATGAACATAGTACAGTTGTGTACCTACCACAAATGTAGATGTTAGAGTGTATTCACTGTTGCAGTCCAGGTTACCCTCCCACCATCCCCCTTTCTTTTGCTGGGTCTTATCTGTACTTCTCTATTCTATACAATCTGTGTGGTGTATTTGCTTGTAGATGAAGGAAAAGTTTACATTAGTGCATGCATGTTTATTGGCATAATTTATTTAGCCTACCCTTTTGGAGGCACCTGACATCTGGGGCAAAAAAAAACTGAAGAAAATAGCATTGGCTGCATCTTTTATACCCCTGGCGCACTGACGTCAGGGAAGAGGCGGCAGCAACCGACGCCGAACCAAGACTTTGGAATTCAGGCCGACTGCGGGTAGCCTGCCAGCAGGATAACCCAAGAGTAATGACTGCAACAGTGAATACACTCGAACATCTACATTTATGGTAGGTACACAACTGTACTTTCCAGCTGGAGGACAGTCATTACCAGTTCAGAGCCCTTCCCTTTGACCTCTTCACAGCCCCCAGGGGTGTTCACCAAGTGCATGGCAGTGGTTGCAGCCCACTTGAGACTGCTATGATTCATGGTGTTACCCTTATCTCGACGACTGCCTCCTCTCTACTCCCACCAAGCCTCTACTTATTCAGTACAGGGTCTGCTTGCTCCAACTATGTCTTCAACTGAGCATCACATTGAACTATGCCAAGTCTCATGTCTCCCCCACTCAAGTCCTGGAATTCATTGGTGCTCGTCTGGATATAGTAGCGCAGATCACAAGCTTGCCACAAACAAGGTTAAACACTTTGCAGAGCCCAGCATCCCACATTCTGTCTCTTCCCTTTTCTCCAGCAAAATTGTTGTGACAGCATCCGTAAGTGTAGCGTCTTTAGCAGGATTGCAAAGGATGTTTGCATTGCAGTGGTCAGGAAGACAACACCCCGAGTTTGGTCTCTGAGCCTTATTGTGATGCAGTGTTTTGTCAGTGGGGCAAACTGTTCGCTTCCCCTCTTAACTCCAAGTGCAGCAGGTACTTATCCCTTATACCCCCCAGAGGGAGAGTCACTGCGAGAGACTGATTCACAGTTGGCCTCCTCGTCATCTATATGCCATTCCTCCGGCTCCTCTTTTTCCCAAGTTTTTTCAGCAGGTGTCTGAGTGGAAGAGCAGAGTATTCCTCATTGCCCTGTTCTCGCCTCAACAGGTATAGTTTCCCTTCCTGTGGCCTCATGTAGTACACCCTCCCAGTGAGTTGGATCCATCTCTGAATCTTCTTTCTCTTCCATCAGGGATAATTCAGACCCACGAGTTAACCGCATGGTTTCTCCTCTTTCAATGATAGCTAAACAGTTCCAGTTTTCTTCCCTAGTTCGACACATCATATCTGAAGGTTTCTACTGGGAAGAAAAAGCAAATGGCAAAGATTTTCTCTGTGGGCTCTTCAGAGACAACTAGACCCTTTTTCAGCACCTATTCCAGCTATCCTTGATTTTCTTGCCTCTGTGTTCAGTAATGGAGCTAGTTATTCTACGGTAAAGATCCAACTTGCAGCTATTTCTGATTTTTACATAGGAGAAAAACATCCTTGGCATCATCAAGACTATGTAAAGCCTTTCTTAAAGGTGCCTTCTTGCTGTGATCGCCTACTCGTCCATGGGATTTAACAGTACTACTTCAAGCTCTGACTCAATCCCGCTTTTGTCTTGGAAAAACATTTTTCTGGTTGAGATCACATTGGCCATATGAGTATCGGAATGCAAAACTTTCTTTCCAGCTACTGTATCTGATCCTTCAAAAGGACAGTATGTCCCTCCATAGTAATCCTTCTTTCCTATCTTGGGTGACTTCAGAAATCACTATAAATCAGTCTATCAGCCTTCCCATTTTCTTTCCAAAGTTTACCAAAAAGGAGAATACATGTTACAACTGTTAAAATCCAAGTTGTCTATGAACATCTATCTCCACAGAACTAAAGATTTCAAAAAATCAGACCAGCTAGTTTCCTTTTTCAGAGCCAAATTGGGCAAGTCAGTCTCAAAGGTAATTTTGGCCAAATGGCTCACTGATTGCATTTCTTTTGTTTATAGGAAGAAAAAATTGACACTACCTAAACTTCCTAAGGCTCATTCCACCAGATCTTTGGCCACATCCTCAACTGTCTGGTCCAGAGCTTTCATAGATGACATTTGTGTAGCTGCAGCTTGGTCTAGTACTCGTAGCTTTCTTGATCATTACAAATTTGACAGTGTCTAGGGATATAGGGCTGTGTCTTTGAGGACCACCCTGGGGTTTCTCTAGCTGAAGACTCTGTTTCATTGGTTGAGGAACAAACGAAAAAGGCAACATCAGATATGAAGGTTATGTATTCACCATAACCTTGCACCTATGTTTTTCGTCCTTCCTCAACCTCCCGCACTTCAACCCCCTTCCTACTTGGAAGATTTACATTTGAACTCCTAGTACTTCCTGAGGAGTGTTGTCCTGCCTACCTTTCCGATTGAGCTCCGGCCTTTTTCTTTTCCTTCTAGTCTGCCTGGAATTTGATTTGTAATTAAACTGCCTTCTTACTGACTTGTTTGTTGTGCAGGATAATAGGCAAATTATAGGGAAAACACAATCTGAGATAATCCAGGCTAGAGGGGATTATGGGTAAGAGGATGAGCTTGAGCTACAGGAGCTAAAGTCTGTGGAAGTGGCCAAGATCAGATAAGAGACCCATCGGTTGAGGAAGGAAGAAGACAGCGCAGATGTATCGTTATGATGAGTACATAACTTTTCTTTTTTACACATGAGAATAAGTGCAAGAAGGGGTGTGGAATATAAGCAAGAAAGAAGGGCTGGAGTTTATATTTTAAAATTAGCAAACAAACCAAGGTATTGGAAGCAAATAGCTAGAGAGAAAAAAGTAACTGGATGGGGCTAAGCCGAAATTTGGACTGCAGGTAAGATAACTTCCTTTTCTACACGGAATTGTTAAAGCAGAGGCAAAGAAAAAGGGATTAGGGGAGTGTTTAAGTAAAACATCAAATCTGATAGAGTTATTAGTTGAAGCTAAAACAGAAGCTGCTGTTAAAAAGGGGATAATTAATAGTGAACATAGGATATTGCACGATATCTATAAGAATCAATCAGAAGAGGTGAGAAAAGACTGGTATAAAAGAAAAATGGAAAAGCAATTTACAAAGGAACAATGGGACAGCATCAGTACAGCTCCCAAGTATGCAACAAAGCCCAGAAGGTTTTGGGTTTTGCTTGGAAGTGTTTGTGTAGGTGTCTGTATTCCCCAAGCAGACTTCAAAGAGGTTTTCTTTGATAAAGACCGCAAATGGCTGGAGGTGTGATGGGAAACATAATCGGGAGCATGATTTCTGGGAATGTAACAAGCTGACATATTTTATAAATTCCATATAGAGTAGTTTATCAGAAATGTTAGAGGAGCAAATTGTTGCAACTAAAGAAATATTCTTCTGTTTTGCTGGGGCTTAGTATTTCAATTACCTAGAACATAGTAAGGCCTTTTTATGTTTAGTACTGTAGGCAGCCAAAATAGCAGCTACTGTAAAATGGAAATCAATCTAAGCCAAGTTTAATTAAAATACTGTATGTTGTAAAAGATCTGGAAGTGGGATCATTCGATAAGGAAAGAAGCAAATCAAATAGAAATGCATGGAATTTGTGGGAAAATATATGCAGAATAATGTTCAGGGGTGAGGTTTAAGGGAAGGCAGGAATTAAGCAGAACATGTCATGTAGTGCATAATTGTTAAAAATGAAACGTATATTGCATGAACAGTGTACTGTGAGTTTTGTGTTTTGTTAATGTGTGTGTACCTCTGTTGCTGTCTAAGACCAGATTTGACAAAGATGTTTTAAAAGCTTCCTCTATCGGAGCTCTGGCTGCTTCTAGAGCTTTTTGTTAAGCAGTCGGCTCAAGGTATTATAGAAACATCAACTTGGCAATCGTTTAACACCTTCAGTAAATATTACAAGATTGACAACTCTAGATTAAGAACAGATTTTGCTAGGACTTTTCCCCCTGGAACATAGCTCTCAACATTCCATTGCCAAAATGAGGAACACTCGCCTTCATAATGTGGAACAAATGGGCAAAACGTGGAACACATACTAATAGCTTACTAACAACTTCAACTAGGAAGGTCATAGGATGGTTAAAATATGCTGGTTTTACTTATAAAGAAGATCCTTTAATGAAGTAATATAATTAATCTCTATTTACCATGGATTTCACTTAAAAAAAAAAAAAAAAAAAAAACACAATGTGTGACGGACTCTTTCAATGTGGAACTTTGAGGAACTTCGAGGAACATGAACTTTTTAAGACCCTAAATAAGGTACATTCCTCGTAATGAGGTACACATGAGAGGAATCTGAACCTGCTTCCTCTTCCCTCCCTAGCTTAGCTTTGATAATCATCCCATATTGCTTAAGCTACTGCAACAGTGTGATCTAATAATAACCGTAGTTCAGTTTTGTGCAAGTAAACTTACCATAGTAGGTCACTATTGCAGTACCTTCCCTCCTTTACTCCTTTCTTATGCTTCCTTTGGAGGTCTACTATTTGTTCTTATTTCTTTTCGTCATCTGTCTGGCAGTTCTACTTATCTCTGCCTTTTCAGTATCTCCTAGCACATAACTAATTATTTGATATTGTCTTCTTCATACCTTCTCACGATAGGGTTTCGGATCCGCCCTTTCGATCTGGCTCGGCCACATTCTACAGACTTGGAGCCAACTCTCAGGGTCCTCTTTCTTACCCACAGTGCACTACATCCACCCAAGTACATCAGATCTTGTTTGCTGCTTCAGTGTACCAGACGCGGATCTCGTGCTCTTAAGCTGTGGATAGATATTTTCAAAGTTCTGTAGCGGTTAGGTGGATTCTGTAACCCCTCCCTCTTTTTCTGTTTCGTTCAATGTGTGTGTGTGTGTGTGTGTGTGTGTGTGTGTGTGTGTGTGTGTGTGTGTGTGTGTTTTTCTTCCTGCAAAAAAAAAAAAAGTTTCTGTTACGGTTATCCGTCACTAGTTTAAACTTTATTTTGCATCTAAAGTTAAATTTAAAGTTAGAAATATAGAGTTAAAACTTAGAAATTTAAAGCTTACCTGTATTCCTAGAACCTTTAGCTTTCATCAGCTGGTGACAGTTGGAATTGGCATTTTTTTGATTATGGCTGACAAACCTTCACCCAGCTTTAAACGTTGCACTTCTTGTTAACATAAAATCCCCGACCAGGATGCCCACAAGGAGTGTGTGTACTGCCTGGGTACTGACCACTTGAAAGCGGATTGTAACATTTGTGCTGTCTTCATTCTGTGGGCTTTAGCTGACCATAGAAATAAATTGATTCATAGGGGCCTTTTTCCCTCCTCTGCTCCGGAGGTTCAGACCCCTTCTGTGGCTTCTTCATCTCCTACTACCGCTAAAAAGAGGTCCCTCCTTTCGGACCCAGAGAAATCCCCCCCCCCCCCCCCCCCAGTTAGATCCTGCAGCTCCTGTGGATCTGGCGGATGTTGTTGCCATCTCTCATCCACCTTTGTTGGATCCAGTACCTCCAGATCCGAGGACTTTGATGTCTTCTGTGCTCTCTTCTAGGTTGAAGCTTTGCCGTCCCTCTTTTTCGGCTTCATCCAGGTACTCTAGAAGCTGGTCCAAGGCAGATGTGGACAGGGTAATGAGATTTCGCAAGGCCCAGATCCAGATGGGGTAGTCTGTGCTCCATCCCCTGTCAGATCCGTGAGCTACCCTGGCCATTCCATCAGGACTCCTACGCAGATCCGACCCTTTGTTTCCAAGTCGCATGTTTTGGGACTACTATGTGTGTTAGGGTTGGTGCAGGGGAAGCTTCCTTCTTTGCCGAGAATGCCCTTGACTAGCCCTATTCCAGCATTTTTGGAACAGAGCGAGTCTCTGAGCTGTGGTGCCAGGTAAGGTTTTCGAGGTTGGTCACAGATGAACAAACATTGTATTGTGAGCTTTCCTTATTAAAGGAGATGCTAAAGGAAAGGAATTACCCCTCAAAATTATTGGAAGAACAAGAAGTTTTGTTGGTTCTGGGTAGAACACTTTACCCCCTTCTTTTCTTTTAAGATTTCCTGATTCTTTATGTGGAAAAAAACTTCATCTTTTGATAGCAATGCTGTTTGTGTGGCAACCTACAATTTACATTCCCCTGCTGTCAAATTATTGAAAAAACTGGGGTGCTGTCTTTGGAGCTTTTGGGTTAATAGAGAGGTTGGGCCATTTACCAAAGATCCTTTATAGAAAAGGAAAAAATATGAAGAATTTGCTTGAAAACAAAAATAAATAAGGAATCACAAATAGTCAGGGTAGAATGAAAGAATGCGGTGCATGTAGAGGAATGTAGATTGATTTATGATGCAACTTTTATGTTGTTATTGTTAACCATCGGAGTCTCTTCCCTATTAAGGCAAACTTCGACTCTAACACCAAGGGGGGTAGTATATGTGGCTATCTATTCAGCATGCCCCGACTTTTATATAGGGAAGACGGAAAAACTCTTCAGAAAACGAATATACCAACAGATGTATGCCATCAGAAAAAAAAGGATACCACTAATGCTTTTTTTAGGTATTCAGTAATTTGCTCTAATTTAAAAAAAAAAAATTCTATTTTGTGTCCTTGAGAAGATGGTGAATGACAGAGGGGGGTAATTAGTCAGCATTCCTTGACTTTAGGGAGACACATTGGCAAATACTTTTGAATGCCACTCAATCCCCAGATATAAATGATAGGATCTCTATTAGCAGCCTCCTAGCAACAAAAGTCCTCCATTTTTCATCAGGATGTTGTACATTTAATGTACTAGAATATTTTAGAGGTAAACACTATTTTAGCAGTTCACTGGCTGGTTCGTAAAACTTTTTTAAATATTTTCAAATGTTTAACTTGTAGTTTTACTGTTGATTTACATATATATTTTTTTCTTTTACATCGTGGGAGCTTTACATAATTTATTTTTTAAACTGATGTGGTGCAATCAATATGATGAGAATTTCATAGTGATATAATTGAGTACTTTTTCGTTTAATTTTAATTTACTAATTTATGGTTGATTCTTATTGGTCCTTTTTATCTGTAAATATGTAGGACATTGAATGAGAGTTGTCCAATTGAGTTCCATGGAATTAATAAAGGAACAAAAGAGCTTACTTTTACAAGGTTGCAGTGTCTTCTTCCGATCATGCTACATCCGTTTTTGTTTTTTGGTCTACTTCTATCCTGGGTTGTTGGATTTTAGACTATGCAAATCCTTCATGAAATGTGTTTTCTTATAAGGCCTCCAATTAAGGACCCATGTCCCCCTTGGGACCTCACTCTTGTGTTGCAGGCTTTGGCCCAAGGACCCTTCAAACCAGCAACAAGTTGTGACATGAAGTTTCTGTCATGGAAGACAGTCCTCTTGATGGTTATAACTTCTGCCTAGAGGATTTCTGAACTACAAGCCTTTATCCTCCAAATCTCCTTACATACTTTTTCATAAAGACAGTGTGTTCTTACACAACAATCCGTCCTGTATACCCAGTGTAGCTACCAAGAACAGTGTTAATTAATCCATTCAGTTACCAGTATTCTTTCCCAGTTTCTGTAATAATGGGGAATATGTTCTCCATCTTCCAGATATTCATAGGCAACTCTGTTTTTACCTGCACAGGAAGTCTGATCTGCTTTTCGTAGCTTTCTCATCTAATAGACTTGGACAAGTGGCAGCTAAAATTACCTTGGCGAAATGGATGTCTGACTGCATCTCATATATTCTCATCCAGGGGATTGGAATCACCTAGACGGCCTTCTATTCTAGAGTTTCCATTGATGACATTTGTGCAGCAGTGACTTGGTCTAACAGTCATACCTTTATATTGCACTACAAGTTGGATATATCCAGGACCAGGGCCGCCTCCAGTTCGATGGTGCTCCAGCATGTTCTTCCATGAGGACCACCCAGGATTTCCATATCTGGGGACTCAGACCCATCATGAGGAGTAATGAGAAAGACAACATCAGATTAAAAGGTCATGTCTTACCATAACTTGTCATCTGTGTTGTCTTCTATCAATCCTCCTCACTTTCCCACCCAACCATCCCCCTGCCTTTTTTCTTCTAGAGGAACCTGGATTATGAAGAGACTCCTATGTCCCATGTCTGAGCCTCATCTGCTGTTCTTTGCTGTGTGGGTGTTGGATGTATGGAATTAGAATCCACCATATAGGTCCTTCAGAAAACGGAAAATACGAGATGTTTTTAAAAAATATATTTTAATGCACAAACTGCATAGACACACAAACGCACTTGTAGGACCAGCATTTTCATCTCTCCTCATAAAGACTTCATCAGATTACCTAGAAATACTATTTTACCCTTTATATAGTCCCTCACCTATATGAATAAACCAATCGCATTGTATAGTGAAAAATGTTAAAAACAGTCACTTCCTCTCTTTTTCCCTCATAAAAAAACATAGCAAAATAGTGTTATTTAAAAACCTTAAATTACATAGAGAAATAGAACATTTTCTTAAAAACATACTGTTGCATAAATACTTTAACATTCATTAAATGCTTTCCTTAAAATATAAAAGTATGAAAATAGAAGCAATTAAACTTGCTCAAGTGATGTGAAAAACAATATTATTGCACCATCTAGTGGCTTTGTTAGGAACTATGTCTTAGATGAAAACTATAGCTTGTCAGATCTCAATTTTAATAATGGAACAATGGATATGAAATAACTTGCCACCAAAGTTCCCTGAACTCTATTCTCTCCTCCCATAGTCCACCCCTGATTTCTTTTGGTATTTGTTCCAAGACCAAAAAGTTAAAATTAGCTTTTAAACAAACCCTTGTGTGTTTGTATAAAGCATTGGTCTCCTTTTTATTCAATATGTCATATTTGTGTTCGTAAATCCTTCTCTTGAGTCTACGTTTGGTTTTAGCAACATAGAATGATCTACACTCAACACACAAAGCAAGGTATACTATCCCCATGGCTTCACAATTAAAGTATCCAGGGCTGCATACCCACCTGTTCCTACCCTCAATAAAAAGTTTATCTGTGTTAGCTATACTTCTACATTGGGAACAGTGGCCGCACTTGTAAGGCCCCACTCTCCTCCTATTCCTTACCTTGTTTTTACCACCATATTTAAGAATGTTTTTCAAACTAGATGAATTCTTATATACAAATTTCAGAGGGCTGTTTCTTTCTTAAAAGCTGTCTCAGGTTTCAACTTTCTGTTACCTGTTGGGAAGCTTTTCCAAGTCTGAAATGGTTACACACCTTACCCATTCAGAATTAGTCATTCTCTTTGTTGCTCCTTTAAGAGCATTGTACTCTAATACAATAGCTCCATTATAATTAACTTCATGATCCTTACCTGCAACATTATATAAGCTTGAATACAACTGCCCAGATGACTTACCTCACGCCAGAAAAACAAATTCAATTGATGACTTACTTCAAACAAGTGGCCACAAAAGAAAACCGCTATCTGCAAGACAAATTCTGCAGGCCTTGGGGTTCATGGCTTCCTGCATTCTAATAATTCCATTTGTAAAATTACATATGAGAAAACTTCAATGGTACCTAAAAAGCTTATGGAGTCAACATTGTCACAGCCTGGAAACAATGATTCCTATCATTCCTTGCCTGCAGCAAGAGTTCCTATGGTGGGCAGAGGCGCGTCACCAAAACAAGGGACTGTCATTCATTCCATCCCCTGCCATCCAAACCCTGACTCCAGACGCATCAGATTATGCTTGGGGGGGGGGGCACATTTGGCAGGGAGATGCATTCAGGGCAAATGGAGCCCAAATCAAATGCACCTACATATTAACCAGAAAGAAATGCTAGCTGTACAGTATGCTCCGACAGCCTTCAAGGACTATCTTCATCCAGGACAATTACTGATAAAGACAGACAGCAACCACAGTCATGTGGTACATAAGCAGGGGGGTACCCATTCCTACCCCTTTGCAGACTAGCCATGGCTTTGTGGAACACTGCCTTGACTTACCAAATACATCTACAAGCTCAATTCCTGCCAGGAAAGCAAAATACTCTGGCAGACAAACTAAGCAGAAATCTTATGGACCCACACGAATGGAAACTGGATCCACAAATCTTCAGCGTGTTAACACGCAAATGGGGGAGCCCAGACATAGATCTTTTTGCCTCACCCCAAAACTGTCAGACAAATTCTGCACAAGAATTAATCACAAAAAAGCTTGGAAAGTGGATGCTCTATCCTTCAGCTGGAAAAAAACTATCAGTCTATGCCTTTCCCCGTCTACCTCTGCTCTCCAAGGTCTTACTAAAAGTCAGACAGGAAAAACCAAAAATGATTCTGATTGCTCCAGACTGGCTTCGCCAACACTGGTACCCGCCCCTGCGCAATATGTCACACCTTGCTCCGTGGTACCTGCCTCAGACACCTTATTTACTGTCTCAGCAAAACTATCCAATTCTGCACACTCAGCTCCAAACTCTGAATCTTGCAGCATGGCTAATCAACTAATTTCACCAGTTATATCTCTCAGCAAACCTGTGATGGATGTGAGGCTAGAACGCCTAGTACTAGAAAATCTTATGCTGATAAATGGAAAAGATTCTGTGCCTGGAACCAAGCACAGCAATGCCCAATATTCCTCAGATTCTGCAATACTTAACTGAAATGCTTCACAAGGGCCCTATCTTTTTCTTCCATACAAATCCATGCCTCTGCCATTTCAGCTCATTACAACACAGAGCCTCCCCTCTTTTCTCAACCCCTACTAAAGCAGTACCTCAGAGGGGCCAAAAATTTAAGTCCTCCCAGGAGAGCACCAACTCCTGCATGGGACCTCAATTTTGTGTTGGAAAAACTCACCCTACCTCCTTTTGAACCAGCTGCTACTGCAGACATAAAATTTCTCTCTTGGAAGACAGCTTTTCTTTTAGCAGTCACTTCAGCTGGAAGGATTTCAGAACTACAGACTCTCATTGCAGTGGAGCCTTTCAGTATCTTTTACCCAGACAGGGTGGCTGTCAGGACCAATCCATCCTTTATGCCCAAAGTGGTATCTAGTGTGGCTTTTAATCAAAACCATTCATCTGCCAACCTTTTTCCCAAATCCACAGAACAAGGGTGAGCGGATTCTGCATTCATTGGATGTACACAGACAACTAAGATTCTACTTAAACAGGACAAAATCTCTAAGAAAATCTGAGCAATTACTGGTGGCATTTGCTGCAGGGGCAGAGGGAAAGGCTATTTCAAAGCAGACTATTTCAAAATGGATAAGCCATTATATTCGTTTCATGCACACATGCACCATGGTAAACCTGTCCCCAAGGGGATCAGATCCCATTCCACCAGGGCTGCATCTACTTCTGCAGCCTTTCTCAGAGGGGTTCCTACCAAAGACATTCTAGAAGCTGCTACCTGGAGCTCAGTTCATATGTTCAAACATTACCATTTATCTCTCTTCTCTAAATCCAGAGCAGGCTTTGCCGCTGCTGTCCTGCAGGGCCTTATAGCTGCTCCTAATGCTGTATAATTCCATCCTCCCAACCATAGCTTTGGGATTCTACCCAAATGTAATGACTGCAACAGTGAAACACGAAGAGCATAGTACAGTTGTGTACACTTACCATGAATGTAGATGTTCGAGTGTATTCACTGTTGCAGTCCTGGTTACCCACCTGCCAGCCCCCTATTTTTCTCTTACTATCTCTCTTCTTTCTTTTACTATGCTCAAAAGCCTTTTTGGTGTATTTGCTTTTATTTGGAGGTATATGTTTTGTGTTCTAAATTACATGCATATATATATATATATATATATATATATATATATATATATATATATATATATATATATATATTGCTTCCCATTTGTGGGGGGCACTTGACATCTAGGGCAAGAAAAACTGATGAAAATGACGTTGGCTGCAAGTTTTATACCCCTGACGACATGACGTCATGGAAGAAGGGACAGCAACCGACGCAGGACCCAAGACTTTGTTAATCAGGCCGACTGAGGGCAACCTGCCAGCAGATTACCCAAATGTAATGACTGCAACAGTGAATACACTCTAACATCTACATTTATGGTAAGTGTACACAACTGTACTTTCCCAGTACTCTGGCCTCGTTTCTTGCAGTCACGTAGTCTGTGGATCCCCAACCAGACCTTGTTTCTCACTTGTTCACCGAGCCTCAGACAGACATTAACTCCCTCAAAATAACCACATACCTTCTCCAATTCCACTGATGACCAATAAGTCAATTTTGCTTGCCATAGTGTTTCAGACTTTTAAATGCTTCTCACTGGCAATCTACTAAGAGGTTGTAAGAAAGGAAGTGGAAAAGGATTTCCTTATGGGCATTCAACAAAAGGACTGAATCTTTTCTAAGCACTGATTCCTTCTTTTTTCCCCCCTTGTAGCAGGCCTTTTTGATACAGGCACCAATTCCTCAATAAAAGTCTGGTTAGTTGCCATTTCTTTCATTACGGACTACATTTAGTTCTGTAACCTTTCTAAAGATATGCAAGGCCTTTTTGAAAGGCAGTTTTCTCCTGAGACCACCAATTAAAGAAATTATTCCATGGATTCTTGCATTAGTACCTCATGCTCTCAGAAAGCCCCCATTTGACCTTGCTTTGTCTTTCTCCTTAAAGCAGCTCTCCTGCAAGACATTATATTTGGTTAGTCTCTCCCGCAGACCAAACCGTTCATTCTTTTCCATATGTAGCCTCAGAAGATGGCCTTCAAGGTGGAAGGAGGAAACAGTACAGAATATGAAAGTTGCATTAATAATTCCTTATTTTGCCACTGTCCATCTCTGTACCACCAACCATTCACCTACCAATTGTGCCCTCTTCCTTCTGGATAAACCTGGTAAACCTAAGCTGAAGTCTGTGTCATCATTGTCAGTATTGCACTACTGTTTTGGGAATTCCTGCCTGCAGGAGTCTATGGTCATCCTGAATATCAGAGAATTTCACCATCCCCAAGCTGACTGATTCCCTTCCTGTATCACATCAGGATGTTATGGTATAAAGGAGTCATCATCCAGCACCATGTTAAGTTCTTGCCATGTCAGTCTAAGGAAGTCAGTCTAAGGAAGAATGCTTTTAGTTTTGTCATAATACTTGAGATCAGAGACTCAACAATGCTAAGTTCCCCATTGGGAGAACCCTTTCTTAATCCTTTGTTGTGTATTTTTTTTCTGATTAATGTCGGTTAAGCTCAGTGTCTCCCTTACATGAGGGAAAACAAATTCTGCATAGGAATTTTGTGTTAATCATATTGATCACCGCTACAGTAGCCTTGGCTATATGGGGTTATGTCCTGCCAGAGATATAACAGCCAGCTTCCAAACCTTCAGGGCACCTTCCACATGCCCAAAAACTGTCAGACAGCTTGAAGTGAGCTGAGTAAAAGATGTACTTTGGCGCCATTCCCTTCAGAGCTTTACAGCTGGCTGTAGAGTTGAGGCTTTCCAGGATTGACTGTATGCTTGGTACTGTTCCTTTGCCAGGCAAATAAGTTTCCTTTGAGAAACAGCCTTCCATTTCATAAATATTGTTCATGTTTTATCACTTACCTCTTCAAGAAAGTTATTTTAAAGCTAGAAGTTTGTTTTAATGGACTGTCACAAGATTGGATTGTACGTTTAAATGGGAGTGCTCTGTTTTCTTGTTGATCTAGAAGTCATGTAAAGTAATTGAAAAGCATTTTTGTGGAGAAAACGCATTTATTTAAATATTTTTTTACGGCTGACAGTGTGCTTTTTACTGTATGTTTCTGTGAAAAAAAATTACTTTTAAAGACTTTAGTATTTACAGTTATTTTCTTGTCTTTCGCAGTAAAGAGATGCCACTTTCGACTTGACCGTGAAACAAACTACCATTCCCACGGTCGGTCCTTTTTCCAGCCACAAAACAAAAAAAGTTAAGCAAAGCACCTTTTCTACAACAGCAGGCTAGCAGTTTGCCTCAGCCTTAGCTGGGTGACTCTGCTGTGGCCATTTGTTTTACCTCAGACCACGCATCTTTTACCACAGATCCCTGTAGTGTTGCACCTACAGCCACTGTGGATAAGGTGTTAGCCATGTCCTCTGCAGCTGTTGGAGTCTCCTTGGTGTGCAAGGGAACAGAGAAGGCTTCCCTGTTGTGTCAGAATGATGTGTGCCCATCCCTGGGGAAGCTGCTGCTATCACTAGTAATTAGTAATAGAAACAGAAAACTAAGCATGTGTCTACTCATCCTCAAGTTTCCTTAGACAGGAGTAGTTTACTGGGTCTGGCTCTGTGTTTGATTTAGTCTATTGATACTTCTTGTAAAGTAGTTTCTGGTAAAAGAAAGAGAGATACCGCTTTTCCTGAAGAGGTTCTAGATTCTAAATCTGAACAGGAAGATGGAGGGACAGATGAAAGGTTTTCTCCTCAGATTTTTGATTAAGACTCTCAGGAGAACTCAGTTTTTTATTCTCCCTGTCGGGGTTTCTGTTTCTCTGAGACTGTTGCTAGTATGTGTCAGTATTTTCAGTGGGAGAACACTAAGGTTTCACATTCCCTCAGAGTTGTTACAGAAGGAATTTCCAGAACATTCACCCAGGCCTCCTGATGTTATTCGTGTTTCACTGTTGCAGTCATTACATTTAGGGTAATCTGCTGGCAGGTTGCCCTCAGTCGGCCTGAATTCCAAAGGGTTGGGTCCTGCGTCGGTTGCGGTCTTCTCTTCCATGACATCAGGTCGTCAGGGGTATAAAACATGCAGCCGACGCCATTTTCTTCAGTCTTTCTTGCCGCTCGGTGCCCGAAGCAGAAGCATTTCGCAAGTGGCCGGTCTGCCGACTACTGAAATATTCGAATTTGAGTTTCAGAACCGAAGTCTTCAGTAAAGCTAAGTACCCCGTTGGGGAACCTTTTTTCTTGCTCTTCACCGATGTCAGAAAAAGTTAATTGTATTACTTGTGGGAAACAAATACCTCATAAGGATTTCCATTTATACTGTATTCCTTGCCTAGGCCCTGATCTCAACGTGCCTGGCTGTCGGTTTTGTGCTAGATTTAACCAACGCACTATTAAGCATCGGTATATTTTTGCATCAAAGTATTAAAAAAATAGTTGAAGAAGAATGGGGACATTTCTTTAATATGACCGACCTCACTTGTTTTAAAGGGAAAACTATGAAAACTGTATTTCGTAAAGGGAAAAACATAAAGAATGTTTTGGAACAGGAGATGGATACCAGAATTTTCTCCAACCAAAGTAAAGGTACATATAGATGTGGAGCTTGTGGGCAATGTAAATATATAGCACATACTGACAAAGTTTACATCCCAGCTAGAAATAGATGGATTTATGCATCTAATTATTCTAACTGTAATAGTCAAAGAATAATCTATTTAAGTATGTGTCAGGTTTGTCAGGGATTTTATATAGGCAAAACTGAGAGACATTTGAAACGGAGGATCTATAAAATATTAAATCAGTTACAGTGGTTGCGGTCTCTTCCTTATCTGGTTTTTGGATTTGTGAGTTTTGTATTATACCAGTAGAGTCTCTGGTGGTGATTCTTTGTTTATTATGGAGGCTCGTTCAGGAGAGACCAAATCCACTTCATCCTCGGATCATCCTTTGGGAACCGAAGTGGGTGAATTTCGGAAGTTGGCCAGTCGGCTTACTCAACTAATCGAACTATTGACACCTTTGAGTCAAGGTCTCCTTTCTTTTGTGTCCGGTAAAGGAGCTCTATCTAACAACAAAAATTCTGGAACAGTTCATGATATACCTACTCTATCGGAAGATAATGGTATGGTCCAAGGTTCCGGTCTCGGCGTTTTAGGTACTTCCCCTGAATTTCCGCGGACACCGAACATCTTACGTTCTCAAAATACGGGTACGGAAAGGGGCGCCAATAGAGGAGAAATGGTCCAGGATGTACCTTCTACATTTCGGGAATGGTTACAGTCCAAACCGAAGTTTCATCACGAAAAGGAAATAATTCCATCGGACAATCATCATACCTACCATGAGACTGTTGAACTCTTAAGGACAGCCCTATACAGGTACAAAAGCTTGCATCTAGACAACATGTATTTGAATGAGTGTCTTAAAAAACGCTTAGTACCTAAAGGGCTACGGACCTATAAATATCCCAATAATGTTATATTGGGTAGTGCATTTCACCAGGATCTTATCAGGGCCTTTGATAACTGCGGACTGGAAATTGTTGTCAAGAACAATGAAAAAGAGATAGTTAGGTTACATGAAGAGATTGAATTACACAATAACTTTATTGTAAGTGATCTAATGTTTAGTGTAGAGCAAGAAAAGAAAAAGTATTATGACATTAGGCTTTATGTTGATAAGAAATGTGAAGAAATTTCTATTAGAAAACATAGAAAACTACAACGGGATACGAGGGAGTACGAGAAAGGGCAACAATACCCTGCACCACCTGCTGTACGGGGGCAATATAATCAGGAAAGGGGGGATACAATTCCATCCCATCAAGGTGTTTATTTTGAAGATGGGAATCAAAATGAAAGAGGAGCTGAAAAAGGGGATGAACATTCCCTTGATGATGAAAATTTGCCCAGGCGTTCAGAAAGAATGCGTAGTCAGCGTAACAACACAAGGCCTAATTCTTTTCACCAGGTACCTTACCCTTACAGGGGGGAGGGGGTTATCAGCAGAACAAGAATCGGAGGTGGTAACTTGTGATACATTTGAAGGTAATAAACCCAATATGAACCAACAAGTGATTTTCAGCAAAGAAGGCTTCCACATTTACAACTATAGTGAATTACAGGTTTCTGATACATTTTTTGATTTGTTTACTAAGGGTTTTAAATATATTCCTCAAAGAAATTGCGATATTACCAAAACCATTTTTGATCTAAAAATCTTTATTCGAAAGCTGAATTTAGAAAATTTACTGGGCAAAGTAACCCTTGAGCTCAACACTAGTATTCCCTATAAGTCCAGTACAATAATCCTCCTGTACATCCACAGTTGAAAAATTTGGAAACTACAATCGAAAGAAGGATTAGGCAAATCGAAAGATATAATGGCCATATTCCTAATTTAGAAACAGCTGAAAAGGAATTACTTAACCAACTTAGTCATAATTCCAATATTCGAGTTATGGAACCCGACAAGGGTGGGGGGATAGTACTTATGGATAGAATTGTGTACGAAGGGAAAATAAATGACATTTTACACAATGGATCTGGATATAGGCCAGTCTCTATGAAAGAAATTAATGTTTCATATAAAAAGATAGACTTGGCCATTAAAGACTTGTTTGATCAAGGTATTATAGATTACAGTGTATATTCATACCTTGAGAACATATGGCCTAGGGTTCCCTCTATATTCGGGATACCCAAAGTACACAAAAGTACTTATGACCCCCCCACTTAGGCCTATAGTTGCTGCACAGGGTTCCAAGATATCACCTATATCTAAGTTTCTAGACAAGAAACTTAAACATCTTTGGGGTAAAGAGAACCACTTACTAAAGGTCTCTTGGGAATTTTTGGCTAAAATTACATCCGATTTATATTCCTCTAATTTAATTTTTCTGACTATTGACATTGTGGGCCTTTTTTCTGTGATTCCACACAAACAGGGGCTAGCTTGGTTGGAGGTAGCCCTTAGAAAAAAACAAAGGGGTCAGTGAAAATGATATTTTTTTGGTTTTGGAATTAACAGAACTGGTCCTAAATAACAATTTTTTGTATTTTTCAGGAGAGTACTTCCAGCAAACTTCTGGGGTGGCAATGGGGGCCAATTGTGCCCCTACCTATGCGGACATTGTTTTGTCTGTATGGGAAAGCCAGTATGTATTTAACAGTATTTATAGTCAGTACTGGACTTTTTATTCACGATTCTTGGACAATGTATGTATTTTCTGGACAGGTCCAGTTGATGTACTGGAAGAATTTATTATATATTTAAATTCTAGTACAGAATTTTTGAAATTTACTTACCAAACTTCCAAGAGTCAGGTGGATTATTTGGATGTAACCTTGAAAGTCAGAGGGAAAGTTTAAATCTACTATTTTTAGAAAATCCACTTTCTCTAATAGTTATTTAAGATATACAAGTTCACATCCTAAATATCAAAAAAGGGGGATAGTCAAGGGACAATTTGTCCGAGCATCACGAATGACGTCAGATGACCTTGACTTATACCCATGAATGTTCAACACTTACAAGGTTGTTTTTGGAGAGAGAATATCCCCTAGAACTTATTGAAAATGTTTGTGGAGAAGTTAATGAGGGGAGGGGCAATAAATATAAGCCTATTTTGGGCTTAGGGAATTTGCCTATATCCTCTTTCCTTAGGTAAACGAATGACTCAAATGAAAATTACAAAACAGTATTTGTTTCAGATTATAGTGCCAATTCAGGTATTATTAAAAAAATAGTTGAAGAAGAATTGGGACATTTCTGTAATATGACCGACCTCACTTGTTTTAAAGGGAAAACTATGAAAACTGTATTTCGTAAAGGGAAAAACATAAAGAATGTTTTGGAACGGGAGATGGATACCAGAATTTTCTCCAACCAACGCAAAGGTACATATAGATGTGGAGCTTGTGGGCAATGTAAATATATAGCACATACTGACCAAGTTTACATCCAAGCTAGAAATAGATGGATTTATGCATCTAATTATTCTAACTGTAGTAGTCAAAGAATAATCTATTTAAGTATGTGTCAGGTTTGTCAGGGATTTTATATAGGCAAAACTGAGAGACATTTGAAACGGAGGATCTATGAAATATTAAATCATTTACAGTGGTTGCGGTCTCTTCCTTATCTGGCTTTTGGATTTGTGAGAAGTGTACACAACTGTACTTTCTGTCGTCTTTAGAGGGTGTGTTAGTGCCTGCACTTTCATGATGGTCAGCCAACTACCCCTAAAAAGGCAGCTAGGATGCAAAGTTCATCTAGGTTTTTAGTTTTTATACACTATTCCCAAACTTAAACCACCAGCTATACCTTTAGTTTTTCCCACTGCTGCTAAACATTTAGTTAATTTCAATCCTACTCTTTTTGATAATGTTTAAGCATGGAAAAAAGTGTATAGCTCTGAAACTTTGATTTTCAGAATTTTGAACAGTCAGGCTCCTTCATATATTCAAGTTTGTTCTGACTAATTGTAAAAGTATGAGGAATGTTTTATCTGTGGTTTCTTCTTGTGAGAAAAAAGTCTGCTTTAGATAATTTACTCATTGTTTTACAGTGTGTGTATTCCTCTTTTGATACTTTCTCCAGGGTTATGGCCATTGGTACTGTTTTGAGGATATTTGCATGGCTGCATTCTCAATCTCCCAAATGTAAAAATGAGATTTTAAATTCATCTTTGCATAACAATTTAGTTTATGGCCCCTCCAGAGGTGATCAGAAAGTGTGATGGAAGGGGTAGGGAACTTTCCAAGATTTTTTCATCCTCCTTTTTCTTAAAGTTCTAAGGGATGTTGTAACTCCTTATCCAGTTTTGGCAAAAAGCAGAATAAATAGCCTAAAAAATGTAGATATGTAGACAATTAAGAAGAAATGGCAAGGGGGGGGGGGTTAAAAAGAAGCCGCAAACCTCCAAAACCAAGGAATGTCAACAAGTCTGAGTGACTGTTCAAGAGAACTTTCTGAAGATAATTCGTCAAGGTTATAGATGCAGTGGGAGGAAAATCCCTTTTTCCAGGGGGTTATTCCTCATCTTCCCAATCAAGACTGTTTCCTGTTGATGTTCATCGTGTTTCACTGTTGCAGTCATTACATTTGGGGTAATCTGCTGGCAGATTGCGCTCAGTCGGCCTGAATTCCAAAGTCTTGGGTCCTGCGTTGGTTGCTGTCTTCTCTTCCATGACGTCAGGTCGTCAGGGGTATAAAACATGCAGCCGACGCCATTTTCTTCAGTCTTTCTTGCCGCGCGGTGCCCGAAGCAGAAGCATTTCGTAAGTGCCGGTCGGCCGACTATTGAAATATTCGAATTTGAGCTTCAGAACTGAAGTCTTCACTAAAGCTAAGTACCCCGTTGGGGAAACTTTTTTCTTGCTTTTTACTGATGTCAGAAAAAGTTAATAATTGTATTACTTGTGGGAAGCAAATGCCACATAAGGATTTCCATTTATACTGTGTTCCTTGCCTAGGCCCTGATCACAACATGCCTGGCTGTCTGTTTTGTGCTAGATTTAGCCAACGCACTATTAAGTGTCGGTATATTTTTGCATCTAAGTATTTTGGAAACAGATTTAACTTCCCAGAAATATCGTCGGATAGCAATCCGACTACCGGAGTACATAAAAAACGCAAAGAAAAGGACAGAGAAAGGCAGTCAAGATCCAAAACCAATGACAAAGCTTCTCCTAAGCTAGTCGCCGGTACTCGGTGAGGCACTTTTGCAGCCCCTGATACCTGCTATTTTCTAGTTACAGGCCTCTACCGGCACCCATGTGGAGTCTGGCATGCCGCAAGATACTCAAGGTATTGGATAGACGGATGTATCTCCCTCGGATGGGTCCGGAGCTGCTGAGCAGACACCAGCTTCTGAGGGTGTATTCAGACCTCAACATTTCTACATCATACCGACGAAAGCTGCAAAACCTAAAGCAAAGACACCTTCTAAAACTAAAAAACTGATGCCTGAGCCATGTGCACAGGCCTCTATGCCTAAAAAACAGATGATCAAAATGGCTGAAGACCTTATTACCTTGATCAGGGGTACCCATCCCCCTCCAGATAAGAGGCCTAGGCAAGACACTGACTATGAATCTTCAGATCAGGTTTCTGTTTCTTCTGATTCCTCTTCTGATCAGGAATTATCTTTACCTCCCTATGAGGATTCTGATGCTGAGGAGTCAATTCCATCTGCATCTCCTCCTGAGGGATTATTCATTTGGAGAAACCTTGCATACTTTGAGGGAGCATTTTCACTGGGAAAGTCAAGACTTCTCAGAATCAAAAAGAGGCTCAGGGATTTCCTTCTCCCTCAGTACAAGCCTTTAGCCATTCCCCCTGTTTAAGACATTGTGGATGATGTGTTTTCGGAGTCAAGCCTGACCCCTGACTCCTGACTCCTTGCCTCTGGTTCCCAGTAAGCCTGACAGTTATTACAGGGTCCCTGACTCTCATAAATTTTTATTTAGAAACCCTGCTGCTGATCCTGAAACTATTTCACAGGGTCCAAAGGGAGTTAAGGCCTCAACAGCAAAAAAACATACCCCCTCCGACAGAGATTCAAGGGCACTGGACAGATGGGGAAAAAAGGTTTATACATCTGCAACCTTGGCAATCAGGGCCTTAAACTGTCAATTTCGTATGCTTAAGTACCAACATGTTATGGGATTGCTGAAACAGAAAATTATGTTGATTTAAGAATGTGCAGAAAATAAGGAATTGCAGGAATTATTGCATGCAGCTGAACAAGTTGGAAAGCATACTTTGCAATGTGGTTTTGATTCTTTATAGGCCTCCTGCAGGGCCGCAGTTACTGGATCTGTGATTAGGAGGCATGCCTGGTTAAAGGAACAGAATTTGCCTGATCATGTTAAAGCTAAATTGCTAGATGCACCTTTACAGCAGAATTCTCTTTGGTATTAAGGCAGAAGAGGTTTTAAAGAAAATGGAAGACAAAGCTAAGTCTTTGCAAACTGTTAAAGATTTCTTACAAGTGCAGCCACCTAGATTCAGTAGACACTGGCCTACAAAAAAATGGTCCTTTCCTGTGTCAGACAGAGCTCAAAGGGGCAAATCCAGATGCCCTAAGGGTTCCAAGTACCAGGCTCAAGACTCATACAGGTCAAAGCAATGGGGTGCATCCACCTCCAAATCTGGAGGAGATAAAGCACAAACCTACAGAAAGCAATCCCAATGACTTCCCTCTGCCTACACCAAGCACTTACCTTTTGGCAGCACCCATAGGGGGAAAATTAGCACTTTTTGCTCAAAATTGGTAGTTAACCCAGGACAAGTAGGTACTAAACATCGTATAACAGGGATACAGATTCCATTTCCACACTCTGCCAATGACAAATGGTTGGACAGATCTGCCAAAAAAACAATGGGCAGAGGCACAGAAACAGGTTACGTCCCTCATGGATTTGGGGGCCATTCAGACAGTACCAAAACAGGAAAAAGGACAAGGTTTTTACTTGACTTTTCTTGGTACCCAGAAAGGACAAGGCCTGGTGACCAGTACTGGATTTATCGATTTTGTACACATACCTGGACATTCCAAAATTCAAAATGCTCACCTTGCAACAGCTTCTGCCCATGCTGGGCAAGAATGCGTGGCTGGTGACTTTAGACCTAAAAGAGGCATACCTGCATATCCCAATAAGACAGTCGTGCAGAAGATACCTCAGATTCAAGGCTGGCTTAATGCATTACCAATTCTCTGCACTGCCCTTTGGCTTATCTAATGTGCCCAGGGTCTTTACAAAGTGCCTGGCACCAGTAATTGCATTTTACAGACAAAGAAGTATTCAAATGTATCCTTACTTGGACGACTGTCTCATTCAAGCAGAGAACAAGGACACTCTTCTACGACACCTGGCGTTTGTCAAAAGGCTTCTAACATGCCTAGGGTACACAATAAACGAAAAGAAATCACAACTGGTACTCTCTCAAAATATAACATTCCTGGGTGCAAGCTTGAATACAACTGCCCAGATGGCTTAACTCATGCCAGACAAACAAAGGCAACTGACTACTTACTTCAAACTGATGGCAACAAAAACCCAATCTTCTGCAAGACAAATTCTGCAGGCTCTGGGCTTCATGGCATCCTGAATCCTACTAATTCCATATGCAAGATTGCATATGAGGAAACTTCAGTGGTACCTAAAAAGTTTATGGAGTCAACATTCACACAGTCTGGAAACTATGATTCCTCTCATCCCCTGCCTGCAACAGGAGTTTCTATGGTGGGCAAAGGCCTGTCACCAAAACATTGGACGGCCCTTCACTCTACCCCCTGCCAGCCAAACCTTAACAGACGCATCAGATTATGCCTAGGGGTCCCACATGGCAGGAAGGTGCATTCAGGACATATGGGCACCAAATCAAATGCATCTACATATCAACCAGAAAGAGATGCTAGCTGTTCAAAATGCGCCATCAGCCTTCAAGAACTTACTTCATCCAGGACAACTACTGATAAAGACTGACACCACCACAATCATGTGGTATATAAACAAGCAAGGGGGCACACACTCATACCCCCTTTGCAGACTAGCCATGGCACTGTGGGACACAGCTTTGACCTACCATATAAATCTTCAAGCTCAATTTCTGCCAGGAAAACAAAACACTCTGGCAGACGATTTAAGCAGAAACCTTATGGATCCTCATGAGTGGAAACTAAATCCACAAGTCTTCAGCATGATAGCAGAGGAATAGGGGCGCCCAGATATAGACCTATTTGCCTCTCCTCAAAATTATCAACTGAAAAGATTCTGCACAAGGACTTAACACAGACAAGCATGGAAAGTGGACGCCCTATTCCTCAGTTGGAAAAACCTGTCAGTTTACGCCTTTCCTCCTCTGCCTCTTCTACCCAAGGTCCTCCTAAAAGTCAGACAAGAGAAGCCAAAGATGATATTAATTGCCCCGGACTGGCCCCGCCAATACTGGTACCTAGCCTTATGAAACTTGTCTCACTACCCAGCTTGGACCCTGCCTCAAAAACCACAACTACTGTCCCAGCAAAACAATCAGATCCTGCACAATCAACTACAGACCTGGCAGCATGGCTAATCGTGTAATCATGCAGACGACGCCTCTCAGTAAAGCTGTGATGGATGTCATTTTGGAAGCCAAAAGGCCTAGTACTAGAAAATCTTATGCTGACAAATGGAAGAGATTCTGTGCTTGGAATCGAGCACAAGGAACTGATACAGCAGAACCGCATATTCCTCAGATATTACAATACTTAACGGAGATGCTGGACAAAGGCCTATCTTTCTCATCAATCAAAATCCATGCCTCTGCCATTTCGGCTCATTACAATACAGAGCCACCAATCTTTTCTCATCCTTTACTAAAGCAGTATCTTAGAGGAGCCAAAAATTTAAGGCCTCCTAGATCATCAACATTGCTTGCATGGGACCTCAATTATGTGTTGGCAAAGCTCACCCTGCCTCCATTTGAACCAGCTGCTGCCGCTGATATTAAGTTTTTATCATGGAAGACAGCTCTGCTACTAGCAATTACCTCAGCTAAAAGCGTTTCAAAGCTACAGGCCTTCATGGCTGTAGAGCCTTTTATCATATTTTATCCAAACAGGTTGTCATTGAGGACAAATCCTACTTTTTATGCCTAAGGTCTTTTCCAGTGTGGCTCTTAACCAAACAATTCATCTGCCAACTTTTTATCCAAATCCGCAGAACAAAGGGGAGAGAATTCTGCATTTCTTGGACGTACACAGCTAAGATTCTACTTGAGCAGGACTAAAGCTCGAAGAAAAACCGAGCAATTACTAGTGTCATTTGCTGCAGGATCAGAAGGAAAGGCTATTTAAAAGCAGACAGTTTCAAAGTGGATAAGCCGTTGCATCCATTTCTGCTACGTACGTCATGGCAAACCTGTGCCCAAGGGCATTAGGTCTCACTCCACCAGGGCTGCAGCTACTTCAGCAGCCTTTCTCAGAGGAGTACCAACCAAGGACATTCTAGAGGCTGCTACTTGGAGTTCTGTTTACACCTTTACAAAGCATTACCATTTGCCCCTCTACTCTAAGTCCAGGGCAGGCTTTGCCACTGCAGTGCTGCAGGGCCTTATAGCCTCACCTAATGCTGTTTAGCTCCAGCCTCCCAACCATAGCTTTGGGATACTACCCAAATGTAATGACTGCAACAGCGAAACACGAAGAACATAGTACAGTTGTGTACACTTACCATAAATGTAGATGTTCGAGTGGATTCACTGTTGCAGTCCAGGTTACCCTCCCGCCATCCCCCTGTCATTCTATGGTCTATCTTTCTTTCTGTATCTTCTACAATCTATGTGGTGTATTTGCTTGTAGATGAAGGTAAAGTTTATATTGATGCATGTATACATATTTATAAATATTTAGAATATTGCTACCTTTTTGGGGGCACCTGACATCGGGGGCAAGAAAAACTAAAGAAAATGCCGCCGGCTGCCTGTTTTATACCCCTGACGACCTAACATCATGGAAGAGAAGACAGCAACCGATGCAGGACCCAAGACTTTGGAATTCAGGCCAACTAAGGGTAACCTGCCAGCAGATTACCCCAAATGTAATGACTGCAACAGTGAATACACTCGAACATCTACATTTATGGTAAGTGTACACAACTGTACTTTCTTCATCACATGCTGTCCCAAGGACTGGCAGAATCAGTTTCTCCTTCCAAGGTTGGGAGGGGATTTTATACATGGGTGTTCTTGGTGCCAAAGAAAGAAAATGCTTGGAGACTGGTTCTGGATCTTTCTTTCCTAACCCTGTTTGTGATGGTGCCCAAGTTCAAAATATCACTTCACAACCTTGTTACCCCCTTCTTGCTCTTTCAAGTTTTCTGGTAGCAATGGACTTAAAAGATCCTTATCACATCCATGTCCATCCAGGCTTCAGAAGTTTAAAGTTTTGTGTGTCTGGATCACAATATCAGTTCTCTGTCTTAACCCTTTCGACTATCTGCTGCAGTTATATCTCATTGCAGGCTACAGGGTAACCGCATTTTTCCCTATTTATGCAATTTGCTTGTCTTTGCAATCTCTCTTTCAAAGTGTCAGGAATCTCTTGAGTGAGAGATCTTACACAAGCTGGGATTCTAAAAGAGCATTAAAAAGTAATTTTGACTCCTTCACACGGGATTGTTTTATCCTTTTTTGACCAGGTTAGTCCCACTAGGCTATTAGTCTCTCTTCAGGAGATACCCAAGGAGGTGTTTATGCTACTAGGGAAAAATTTGGCCAGGGCATTTGGGAACTTCCCATACTAGTCATCATTGTGAGTGGGATCCATTTTGGAAGAGCACTTTGTTTCTGTTCCAGGTGCAAAGACAGCCCAGAAAAACTGAGGCAGATGGAGAGAAAGAGGAGGAGGTGATGGAGTGTTGAAAGAAATGAAGGAGAAAGCAAATGTTGAGATCGAAGAATATGTGCAAGATTTTGAGGAAATGTTTCAGATAGCCCTGTTTGATGCAGATGAGTCAGCAAATTATGTATGTATAATTACAGCCCTCCACTTAGAGGTTTGTGGGATGACTTGCTTAAAGAAATGGTGGCACAGAGTGAGCCAGAAAATGAAGGAGATGTTTTCTGGGGGGTCATTATGGAGAAAATAGAGACAATCATGAGATGGAAAAAAAAAAACATTCAGAGAAAGTAAAAGAAAGCAAAGGCAGAGTAGCGGAAAAGAAGGCATAAGAAAATAAAAAATGGAAGTACATGGTATGATTTGAAATAGACAGAAATGAACAGGCTTGAAGTGTGAGACAATTTAATAGCTCTTTTGGGTGTAAAAGCGCATGACATTTGGTGGTGTTATATTTTAGACTTTTTTTTTTCAATAGAAAATTTTGTTAGTATGAAAAAAAGAAAAACTAACTTATGGAATCTTTGTTCTATAAACATTTAACAGGGAAATAAAGTTTCATGTACAATTTCGAACATAAGTAGAGAGACTTTGAAAGGACATCTGAAAGCTTTATGTAAAGAAGTAGTGAACATTGCTAAAGTTTGACAAAAGGGGGTTTATGGACTGGTACCTGGGATTGTAATATTGTGTTAAAAATAGAGAAAAAAATACACACATAAAAAGCGTGATAAATATGGAGGGGAATTGGGGGTGTTGTAAAATACTGGGGACAACCCAAAACACTTTTTTCCCTTTTGTGGAAAAGGACATTTGATAAGTAATTGTGACAAAAGAAAACATATTTGGGACATGATGCAAAAAGATGTGAATTGAAATGTTATAAATTAAACAAAATTGGCATTTATAGATGGATTGTGAAAATGAAACTAAAAGTAAGAAAAAGAAAAAATTTAGAAGAAAAATTAGATGAGAAAAAATAACAAACGTAGAAGAAGGTTTTGAAATAAGTGATGAAAACAAATGTAGAGACAGTAAAGAAAAAAAGAATCCTATTGGTAAAAGGGTAAAAGAAAAAAAATTAAAAGGATAAGTACAAAAGAAAAAGTAAGAAAGTGATTGAAAAAGAATGTATAGCTAAAGATTGGTGTTTGGTGTAAAGGTTAAAATGTTTAACTCTCAGACACAAGATAGTGTTTGATTCTCATCTTTGGGAAATTGGTTAAGCTTTGAATGGTCTATTAAGAAAACTAGCCTAGTAATTAGCTATGAACTTCTGAAACCATGAATTTAAGGAAAAGGGAAAAATGAACATTTTAGAGTGCTTTCTATAAATGTGAATACTGTTAAGACTACAGTAAGAAGAATAGGAGTCTTGAATGTTGCAATACATGTGATATTGGTCTAATTATATTAGAAGACACTATTTTAACAAATGAAAGATTACAGAAAAATTATCGGAAGGAAAGTAATCTGGAATTTGGGAAATGAGATGTGTTGTAAAATAGCCATATTCTGTAGAAATACAATAAAGAGTTTAGATGCGACTTTAGTGAAAATAGGAAGATTAGCCATTGTAGATTTAAAATGGAAAGAACAGGTGTATATAATTAAAAGATATACTAATTGTAGAGAGAGAGTTTTTTTCATCAGATTTTAGACTAGTGAGAAATATGATTATTATAATAGGAGACTTTATATGTGATTTAAGCGGGAGGCGAGCATAAAAAGAAAGGAATTGATAAATTAAAAATGTTAGAAGTTATAGGATGTGGTAGGTTAAAACTGGGACAAAAAATCATGTACTTACAAAGGAGTATGTATAGAAGTGAGAGGGATTATTTTGTAGTATCAGACGGTTTAGTTATAGAAGAAGGGGAGGTAGTTGAAACAGGGTGATGTTCTATTCATATGTTGCAGTATTCATAACATGAGGGAGTCCACAACTGGCTGACTCATACATTTTTTTATTTATATTTGTTGACCGGGAGTGTCCGACTGGACGTAGGTCCATTTTCAGCGGAGGCCTGGGGAGAAAAGCTCCACAGTTAAAATAAACAGACAGTAGTTGCATTGGATTACACAGCGATTAACAATTTACATAGCAATTACTTACAACATATGTACAGATGAAGAACATAGTACATCAGTAGACAAACTAGAATCTTTATCTGTGAAGTACATAACAGACATTAACAAATGTTACAATAAGAAGTTCCTGCTGTATAATAAGTACTAGGCTTATGAGCATCTGAGCTTACTATAATCAAGGTAGTTAGTGGAGTAGAAAGAAAGGTAGTGGTTGGATGGGGTGGGTGATATTGGAGTGGGAGTTGCAAAGGCATAGCCAGCATGTTTTTAGGTGCGCTTTTAGTAAAGTTTTGAACTGGGTGCATGATGGTATGGAGGTAATTGTGGGCGGGAGGGAGTTCCATAATTTGGCTATGGCGCAAGAGAATAGTGCTTCACCAGCAAAGTTATTGGCTTTAGTGATCTGAAACTGATTTTTGTTGCTGGATCTTAGTGGTCTGGTGGTGCGATAGGGTTGGAGTAGATTCTGGAGGGATGGGACATTTAGTGGATGGTTTACTAGTTTGTGGGCGAGTGAGAGTTGATACCATTGAAGGAGGTGAGGGAGTTCAAGCCAGCCCAGTTCAGCAAGTGAGAGACAGTGGTGACTACGGTAGGATGCCCCGTGGCAAATTTGGCGATTTTGTTGTAGCAGGTCTCTAGCTTGTTTAGATCGCATTGCCTTAGGTTGGTATATATTGGAGAGGCATAAAGTAGGGTGGAGATAAGGTGGGAATTTGCTATTGAAATCTTTGCTGCTTTGGTGAGAAGTTGCTTATTTCTGTATAACGCTCCTAGTTTTTTGTGGACTTTTTTTATGGTCATGGATATGTGAATGTCAAATTTTAGTTTGTCTATTTCCACTCCTAGCAATTTGGTGTATTCCGTTGGGTATATAGTGGTGGTATCTTTTGCTGTGATGTTAAAGTGAGAGTTGTTTTGAGTATGTTTGGTGGGTTGGAAGCTGAGTAGTTTAGTTTTGTTTGGGTTAAGTATTAATTGGGCATTGGATAACCAAGTTTCAACAGAGGAAAAGGCTTCCTGTGTGACTTTTTGCAGTTTGGATAGGGACTGGGCTGAACAGATGATGGTTGAGTCATCTGCGTATTGTATGTGTGCCATGTTTGGTGGCAGAGGCTAGATTATTGATGAAAACAGAGAAGAGTAGGGGTCCAAGGATGGATCCTTGGGGAACCCCTATGGAGACAGGTACTTGGGGAGATATGCCATTCTGCCATACAACGGATTGTTGGCGGTCAGACAGGTAACTCTGAAACCAGTTGGTGACTGACTGTGAGAAGGATAGGTTATTGAGGACAGAGATAAGTTGTTGGTGTGGGACCATGTCAAAAGCTTTAGACAGATCTCGGAAAGTAGCAGAGGAGAGAGAGCCATTGTTTTTATGCTGAAGGATAGTGTTAGTAAAGGAGAGTAAGGCAGTGGTGGTGCTGCTATGGTTTGGTCGGAAACCATGCTGAGTATTGGAAAGGAGGTTGTTAGTAAGGAGGTAGTCTGAGACCTGAGAGTGTATGCATCCCTCTAGTATTTTGGAGAGAGGAGAGAGAATAGCTATGGGGCGGTAATTGGTTAGTTCTGTGGAGGGGAATTATATGTGATACTTTCCACAGTGTGGGAACTTAACTTTCTGACACAGATATGTTAATCAAGATGGATACTGGGTAGGCCAGAGCATCAGCTGCGATTTGTCGGTATTCACTTGGGAGGTTGTCTGCTGCTAATCTGGTGAGCTTAAGTTTAGTTAAGAGTTTTTTTTATGCTGGAGGTAGGTACAGGAGACAAAGAAAAGGCAGTGGGGAGATTACTAGTTGAAGGTGTGGGTTGGAAGGGGGGGGGGTTGTGTTGTTTAGCTAGTGATAATATGGTTTGTGTGAAGTGTGTGTTGAATGAGGTAGCAATATTGTCTGAGGAGTGAGGGATGTTAGGAGGAGGGGTACTGACTTTACCTGGGTGGAGGATGGAGTTTATGGAGGGCCAGAAGTGTTTGGGGCTGTGTTGGGAGGATTTGGTAGTATTGGAATTTGTCCTGTTTTATTAGCTTTTTGACTCTTTTGCTTAGTTCTAGGAATTTCTGTCTAGTTGAGGGGTTTTGGTTTTGCGCCAGTGCTCTCAGGCTTTATCCCGGTTTTTCATTTCTGACTTATTGGTTTTCTGTAGCCATGGGGAGGGTTGTGCTTTGATTCTGGAAAGTCTTATGGGGGCATGGCAATTAAGGATGCTCAGGAAGGTAATATTAAAAAATTCAACTGAGTCATCAAGACTGAGGTACTTGAGAGAATGCCAGTTACATTCTTTGAGGGATGAGATGAATGTGAGTTGGTTAAAGTTTAGTTTTTTTTTATGTATTTGACTGTAGATGACAGGTTTAGCTTGGTATAGGTATTTTTTTGAGTAGGAATGTTGGGGAGTGATCACTGAGGCTATCTGATAAGCAGCCTGTTATATATGACTGGGGGCTCTTACTGACTAGTATCCCATCCAGGGTAGTGTGCTTGCTGGAGTTTTTATTTATCCTGGTTGGCGACTGGACTAGTTGGGTGAAGCCATGAAGGTTTACATGATGGGTTGGATGGTTGCCAGAACAGGATTTCCAGTCAATATTGAAATCACCTAAAATTACAGTTTCTTGGGGGAGATGGTGGGTCGACCAGCTGAGGAGATTTTCTAGTGGAGGGATGTTTTGCCAGGTGGGAAGTAGCATCCAATTATGTTGATGGTTTTGTTTTGGTTTATTTTGAGGTTTGTATACATTATTTCTTCATTGCCTGTTTGTGGAGCTGATGATTTTAAGATCTGGATGTTTAGATGCTGTTTAAATATTATAGCTACACCGCCTCCTTTCTTGTTTAGCTGGTCTACTCTTAGTATGCCATAACAGGTAGGGAGTATTTGCTCACTGGTAATGTGAGATTTTAGCCAGGTTTCTGTCAGGATGACTATATCTGGGGAGTACAAGTCTATGGTGGCATGGAGTTCATGGATTTTGTTGGATATACTTCTAATATTTAGGCTTAGTAGAAGGAAGTCACTTGGCTTTCTATTGGCTGTAATATGGGAGAAGTTGTGGTTTCTAGTCTGATTATGAGGATTGGGGTTGGAGATGGTAGGGCCAGGGTTGGGGTGGATGTCTCCACTTAGGGCTAGATGTTCTTCGTCTTCCCTTGTTTTGATATGCATGATGTTGTTAGTTTTCTCAGTTTTTGAATGTGTTTGTTTACAAGGGAAACTTTATTATTGTGCTCTGTGGGTAATATGTATGGTGGAAGGGTTACTATGTTAAGTTGTATGGATGCTTTATGTTTGAGTAATATAGTTGGTAGAATATGTGGGGGGTGAATAGGGATGGTTCTTGAGTTAGTGGGAGGGGAGCTGAGTGAGGATGAGACATGAGGGGTGGTGTGAGTAGTAGTACAGTGGTAGTGGTTGAGTGGGGGAATGATGGAGCTTTGGTAGTATGTAAGATATGCAAGGAGAATGCATGCAGTGAGCATAGGTAAGGTATGATTGTACATGTTAGTTGAGGTGTGATGATAGTGGGAAGATGGAGGAGGTAGTGTTGGGTTAGCGCTGTGGTTGGCTATTGGAAAGATGGGAGGGGTTTGTGAGTGTAATAAAGGTGGGACCACTGGGGGCAGGAGGGAATAGGGGGCAGGGTGGGGAGCGAAGCAGGTAGAGACCCTGTTAGTTGCTCTTATGAGGGGGCTGGAAACAATCAGGTAACAGAGTTAACTGATAAATGAACATATGATAGTGACAAGGGTGGTTGTAGTTTTAAAAATGGTGCCTGCCACAGGTAATATTTATTAACTTTGGGATTGTCTTAAGGTAATAAACAGGGGAGGGGAGACCAAGGGTGTGAGCAGGCAGTTCTTTGTACTGCTGCTAATGAGCCAAAGTAAAGACAAGTTTGTGTTAAGAAACAATCACAATTGACCAAGGACTGCTCTGAAACTGTAAGTCATTTCTTAACCATTTATCAGGTGGAAAAACAGGATAACCTTGTATCAGTAGGCTACTATGGTCTCAGTTTAAATTAACAAACACACAATATTGATCAGTTATGGATACTGTTTGCTAACAGAAGGGAATAAGAGAGAAAGTGGAAGATGTGTGTGTGTGTGTGTGTGTGTGTGTGTGTGTGTGTGTGTGTGTGTGTGTGTGTGTGTGTGTGTGTGTGTGTGTGTGTGTGTGTGTGTGTGTTGGGGGGGGGGGGTGCTTACAAGCCAAAGCAGAGTGCTCTCTAGGGGAAAATGAATATTGACTCAAACAGGTAGACATATACTCAAAGTTAACTTTAGCTGTTTGCAGACAGTTCAGACCCGGACTGCGCCTTTCTTATAAGAATGATAAAGGTGGTACCACAGTTGAGTACTTAAGAGTGGTGTTAGGTCTAGAAAAGAAGAGTACAGAGAGGAGTAAGCACTTTGAGATGGTAAAGATATATTATAAAGATTACAAAAAACAAACTGAGCAAATAGCTACTGTATGCAGGGAAAAATGTCTTGAACCAACTATTAATATATGCAGATACTGAGCCAATTGGAAAAAAATATTTTAGAAGAAACCTCAAGACAGTTATGCAGTCACAGATAAAAATATAGCGAGCAGCACTCTGTCAAGGTTGTCTAATGTGATTCTGTCCACCAGTAACAGCACAATTATATAGGAATAATAAGACATCAGTATGAGCTCTCTACACACAACACAATTACATGAATAACATTAGTGAACAAGGTGCAGCTATGCAAATAGACCATACTATTATACTAAAAACAACTTGGTGCAGACAAAATGCTAGCATGGCATAGTAACTTCCAATAATAAAGCATAAATCATATTAGATGTCTAACACAATTCAACATAAACATATACAGTTGTAAAATGTCTAACAATTCAACATAAATACGCATTTACAGTTGTAAAACACTTACTGGAGAGACACTGAGCTCCTCATGGGGCCTGTAGCAGAGTGGATTGTAGTTTTAAAAAACATCCAGTATGCAAGTGTCTACTAATGCTACTGTAGGGTACGTGCGACGTCACATATAGAACAGGTCCTGGGTCAATCATAAAGCTGTTGGGTATTAAGCGCATGTCAGCTCGTACCAGTCCTCAGAAGTTTTTTGCCACCAGTCAGTCTTCTCAGGTTGTTGCTTGTCAGAGAAGTTGTGGATTCCGATCATATAAGTGCCCCATTGGGATTTCTTCTTATTGCTTCATTTCCTACTGTGTTTCTTGAGGTTACACGTTGGCTAGGATGGCCAAGTGTCAGTGTGGAAGGCAAATACTCCCACAACCTGTGTCTCTCTTGCTAGGCCTTGACCACAACCATGCCTCTTGCTCTGTTTGCAAGGCCTTTGTCCCTAAGACCCTGCATAGCCATTTAGCTTCTCTTAATTTGTACCAAGAAAACTAGCACCTTAAGTGCCTAACATGCATTATGGAAGGTACATTGGGCCCTTCAGGTGAGCCGCTAGCTGAGAAGGCCAAGAAATCTAGGCCTGACTTACCTGCTGCTCCTTCAATTCTGGACATCTCTCTCAAGGCCAAGGTTGGCCCGAAGACTCTTTCGGAGTCTTTAGGTGCTCCTTCCACAGGTACCAGTGTAGAGGCTGTGAAGGATCCTACTAGCATGTCCTCTGAAGGATCCTACTAGCATGTCCTCAGGGGATATGTAAGCATTCATTCCGGACATAGGAAGAGAACCCAGGCTCATTGTAACCCGCCTGGCATGCTGCAGGTCATTGTCCTAGAAGATGGTTCCTCCTCATATTTTTGAGTGTAGGCCGACTGAGCCCCTTGTCCTTCCACCACATGGATGTTCCCCAAAAGAAAAAAATGAAAATTAAACCTGCTTCTCCAGCCCCCCAGGATCAGCCTGCTGTTTGGCAAGCTTTTTACCAAGGGCTTTTCAATGCCTTTATGCCCCTGAGACAATCTTGAGATCTCTTCCTCCCTTCTCCTTCCCTTTCTCCCTCTACTCCACAAAAGAGGATTTTTGTAGAGCTTTCTTCAGATGAAGAGGATTCTTCTGGGGATGCCTTTGGTGTATTCTGCCTAAATTTCTTCTCCTTTGGATATGCTTCCCCAGAAGAGGAATCAAATGGGACAGATTCCCCTGGAGAGGGTATTTCTTTTGGGGAAACTATTATTAAAATGATGGAGCTATTCAGATGGGATTGTTCTCGGGTGTCAGACATCCAAAAAAGGTATTATGACCTTCTGCCGATGGGCTCCCCTTTTGCCAATATCCCCTGTTCTGCCAGCCTTCTTAGATGCATTCTCTGCAGCTTTTAACTGCCCTGACTCTCAACCTCCTGCACCTAAAAGGCCAGACAAATTCTATAAGGTGCCAAAGTATTCCAAAGTCCTGTTTAAATGTCCCTCTGCATGCCCTGCAACAATTTCAGTGTCTGCTGACAAGACCTCCAAGATGCTGCCCTTCACTTCCCTTCACCCTTCAGACAAGGAGAATAAAGTTATGGAATGACTGGGGAAGAAAGTTTATATTTCAGCAGTCTTGGCATTCGGGCCATAAATTACCGTATGGCTAAATACTCTTTGGCCCTCCTCTCAGACACTGGTAAGTTACTTTCAGAGCTTCCCGACACTTTTACTAAGGCTAAGTTTTCTTCCATTCTGAACTTCTTTGCTCAAGTTGCACATCATTCCATTAAGTATAACCACAATGTTGTGGAGGCATCAGCCAGAGTGGCTGCATTTGGATCGGTTCTCAGGAGATACTCCTGGCTCAGACTTCAGTCGTTGCCTGATGACATTAAGGCAAAACTTAAGGATGCCCCTCTGGAGGGCAAGGCATTATTTGGTACCTCTGCTGCAGAACTCTTCAAGTCATTACAGGAAAAAGGCAAAGAGCTGCAAGACCTTAAACACATTTTTGTGTCTCCGGTCTCAAGATGTAACAGGAACTACTCTTTTAAGACCCCCTTTGTTAGGAAGCCTTCCAGACCCCAGTCTTCAAAGGGTAAAAGAGAGGCTAGGAAGCAGTTTTCTTCCAAATCTTCCACATCAACTCCTGCTGCTCAGAAGTAGCCCTTTCAGGTGAAGCCAAGTAGTCTGTGACTACCTGCCCACTTGCAGCCAGACTCCTCTTTCCCTTCGCCTTTCCCTTTCTCTCTTCACTTGGAAACAGATCACCCAGGATTATTGGGTCCTCTCCATTATCCTTCGAGGACACTTTTTGGTGTGGAAAACTCCACTTTACTTTAGGGGTATTCCACAACCCCCAAAGAACAGCTGGAACTCTTTCCCCAAGTCATTTCCAGTCTTCTGTCTCAACGCTCCATTCAGGAGGTACCACCCTCTCAAGTAGGTAACTAGTTCTACTCCAGGATGTTCCTTGGAGACCCATCCTAGAATTATCCCACCTAAATACTTTCCTGAAGGTTTCCACCTTTCACATGTTATCCTAGCCCACTCTTCTTCCCCTCATCCTTCCTCAGACCTATATAGTATCGCTGGACATCAAGGATGCTTATCTTCACATCCCTATTCATCCTCGGTTCAGGTAATATCTTCACTTTGCTATTGCTTCCTCACATTTTCAATTTTCTGCCTTGCCTTTTACATTGTCTACAGCCCCAGGGGTCTACACAAAATGCTAAGTTCATGTCATAGCCTTTTGCAGACTACAGGGCATTCAAATTTTCCCATACCTGGGCGATCATCTTTTCCAGGCTCAGGTTCCAGACTCCCTTCTAGAGAATGTTCTCTTCATGGTGTCACTGCTAATGGGTCTAGGATTCACTGTCAACTACCAAAAGTCTACCTTGGTTCCTTCTCAAGACCACGTTTTTCTAGGATGCAGGATGTTGGCTTCCTTACCACCAGAAAAGGTCCTGTCTCTCTCCACCTACTTCCAGGCCCTCTTGCCCCTTCAATCCCTGACTGCCAGGGAGTTTCTTCCCCTCTTGGGCTTCATGGCCTCTACTATTCCCTTGCTACCACTAGCCAAATTACACAAGAGGAAATTCCAGTGGTACCTCAGGTTATTTTGGGTACAACACTGCCATCCACTGGAGTTTGTGATGCCCCTTCACCCCCTGCCTGAAAAAGGAAGTAAACTGGTGGATTCGGCAGGTTACAAAGAATCCAGGTTTACCCTTACAGCCACTTCTTCCCACTTTGGAACTGTACACAGACTGTTCAAACTTGGGATGGAGAGCAGCCCTGGCCTCATGGGAAGGTAAGAGATGTGTGGTCCCCTCTCAGAAGAAGGAACACATAAATATAAGGGAGATGAGAGCCCTCATTTTTGCTCTGTAAATCTTCAAACCCTATCTCCCTCTAGGTGCCCTAAAATGGTTTACAGACAATACCACAGTCAACAAGTATTAAGGGTCCAATCATCTCCTGTGCAGACTGGCTCTCCAAGCCTGGAAGTTAGTTTCTCAGAGTCATCTCACCCTCCAGGCGGTTTACATTCCTTCCACTCTAAATGCTGTGGCAGCCAAATTGAACAGGTCCATGACTCAGTCCCATGAGTGGATGTTACACAGGGATGTGTTTCTGGACATGGTCCATCAGTTGGGTACACCTCAGGTAGATCTCTTTGCCTCCCCATGAACGACAACTTCCCAAGTTTTGTGCAGAGTCCCCAGTCCCCTGGCATGAAGGTGGACGCCCTGTCCTTCTCTTGGAAGGAGATGTTTCTTTATGCATTCCCCCACTTCCCACTTCTCCAAAAGCTCCTGTTGGAGATTCAACAGTAGCAACCAGAAATCTTGTTAGTGACTTCCTTTTGACTAAGACAGCACTGGATATTCTTCGTGTTTCACTGTTGCAGTCATCACATTTGGGTTATCTGCCTGCAGGTAGCCCTCAGCCGGCCTGCATACCGAGTCTTTGGATTTCTGCTTCGGATGCTGTCGCTTCTTCCATCAGGTCATCAGGGGTATAAAACATGCAGCCGCTGCCATTACCCCAGTCTTTCTTGCAAAAGCAGAAGCAGTTCGCAAGTGCCGGTCGGCCGACTCCTGAAATTTTCATTTTCGAGTTTCAGACCTGAAGTCTTCTAAAAGATAAGTACCCCATTGGGGATCCTTTTTTCTTGCTCTAACCGATGTCAGAAAAAAATTAATTGTCTTGCCTGTGGAAAGCAAATACCTCATAGAGATTTTCATTCTTACTGTGTCACCTGTTTAGACCCAGACCACAGCGTCCCTCGCTGTCAGTTTTGTGCCTTGTTCACCGCCCGAACTATCCGTCGCCGGGCAATTTTTGTAGCTAAATACTTTCGCTCTCGATCTCCCTACTCTGAAATGACGTCCGTAAGCCATCCGACTAACGAAAAAACTTAAGGATAAAGACGGAGGCAGACCGCATAGGTACAAAACTGCAGATGATGCTACCGTTACTCAGTGAGGCGCTTTCGCAGCCCCTGATACCCATTTCTACAGATTCGCAGGCCACTACTGAGACCCATTCGGAGTCCGGTATGCCGCGAGATGCTTCTTCGACTGTGGAACCTGCAGATGTCTCTGCCTTGGATGGCTCCGGAGCTGCTGTGCAGGCACCGGCTTCTGAGGGTGTATTCAGGCCTACCGATTTTCATATTAAACTGACGACTTCATTTCAAGCCAAAAATACTGAATTTCTCAGGCCTAAAGTTCGCACTACGCCTAGGAAACAGACAACCAACATGCATTCTCAAGCCTACAGGCTTCAAAAACAAATGATTAGAATGGCTGAAGACCTTATTACCTTAATTGGGGGAAGCCAGTCTTCCCCCTCAAGGAGACCTAGAACTGATTTTCCTTCTGATCAGGAATCTGATTTCTCTTTTCCTTCGGACTACCAGGACATACCCTTATCTACCTATGAGGATTCCGATGCATAGGATTCCTTTCCCTCTGCTTCCCCTCCAGAAGATTTTTCTTTTGGTGAAACCCTATATACCCTTAGGGAGTATTTCCATTGGGAAAGCCAGGGCTACTCTCAGTCCAAAAAGAGACTCAGGGAATTTTTAAACATGCCTCAGCACAGGCCGCTAGCTATCCCTCCTGTTCTGGAGATTGTAGATGATGCTTTCTTGGAATCCAGCCTTACCCCGGATACTTTGCCTCCAGCTCCCAGGAAACCTGACGGGTACTATAGAGTACCAGACTCTCACAAATTCCTTTCCAAGAATCCTACTGCGGATCCAGAGACCCTTTCCCAAGAGCCAAAAGGCATTAAGGCTGCTACTGCCAAGAATTCTACCCCTTCTGACAGGCATTCTAGGGCTTTAGACAGATGGGGTAAGAAGGTATACACCTCAGCTACTCTGGCTATTAGGGCTTTAAATTGCCATTTTCATATTAGGTTCATAGGTTGGTACTAGGTTATCAGCCCTAGGGCCTATACAAGCCCAATTCCCTGGCTATTTCTTCCCACACTATTTACTTCCCTGAACCCTTGTCTAGCAGGGCGACTGACGTGATCCCCGGGGTGAATTTCATTTCTCCCATCCAATCGTCAACGTTCCTTTTGAAGAGGACCAAAGAGGCACTCTGCTTGACATGTATGGGCAATCTATTCCAGAGTCTGGGGAGTGTCTGGGTCAGGAACCTATCCCTCCAGCATGTTTTGTTTATTGTGATGACAAGGTTTAGATCCCTGAAGCGTGTGGCTCTGAGGGTTTGGGATTTCTTTAAGTGTAGCATGTCCAACAACTCTGGGTTTGACATGGCCTTGTATGTTAAGCAAAGATCGCCTCTGAGTAGACGATATGCGACAGAGTATAGCTTGAGTTTTTTAAGGCGGTCAGCGTAGGGCATCTGCTTTAGGCCTGTGATTCTTTTAGTGAAGTATTTCTGCAGCCTTTCCAGTTGTTGCAGATGTCTTGAGAGGTACATACCAAACGGGGCGTTGTATTCTATAATGGGTCTAATGAGGGATGAGTACAGTGACCTCCTTTTTTCTGGATGAAAAGCCCTTAGTGATGAGGTGTGCCCCATAGAAGGATTTCCTGACTGTTGTGGCGATGTGGTTATCGAGAGACCACTGTCCACCTGTGTCCCTAAGTCTCTTATCACACTTTCGGTGTTTAGTGTACTGCCACCTATATGGTAATGCACGGATACATGTTTTTTCCCAAAGGGGATAACTATACATTTCTTGGCATTGAGCTTGAGCCCATGGCTCTGGCACCAAGCATCTGTTTCTGTAAGGCCCTTTTGTAGATTATCCACATCATTGTGGGATTCAATAATGGCTCCCAGTTTGCAGTCATCTGCGAACTTTGTTATCCAGAGTCCCTTAGTGTTGGCCTGTACTTCAGAGAAGTAGATGCCAAACAAGAGCGGTCCCAGGACTGAACCCTGAGGTACTCCACTTGTCACTTGTCTGGAGTTGGATTTGGAGTTGGCTACTTTTACAGTGTGGGTTCCATCAGTAAGCCAGTTAGCAACCCATTGGGTGACGTAGGGATTTATGCCCAGCTTAGTAAGTTTATCTATGATTCCAGAGTGGGTGATGGTGTCAAAGTCCTTGGCAAGGTCTAGATAGGCTGTGTGGACCACCTTACCCTTGTCCATGGCTGTGTAGACTGATTCGAAGAAGTCATTCAGGTTCAGGAGACAAGATCGGCCCTTCACGAACCCAAACTGGGTGGGGTCCAGTGTTTAAAGGTTGCCAATGTCTTTCTTTATAAGTTCCATGATAATACGCTCCACACCTCATCATGTAACAATTTGTTGTTTTTTATAATGGCTCTGTCTTAACCTAGACTAACTCTGTATGATTCCTGGAGCTTTTCTCCCCGGGCCTCTACTGAAAATGGACATGTATCCAGTTAGACTAGACCGGTCAACAAATGTAAAATAAAATAAAAATAAATGGCCTTGCAGATAAGGCTTGTCAGACTGATGGGACGGTAGTTTCCGAGATCCAAGGTGGATCCCCCCTTGTGGAGTGGGATAACTGTAGCTCTGCGCCACTCAGTGGGCACGAAACCTGAGGTGAGGCTATGATTAAACGTGACACTTAGGTGAGGTGCCAGTTCATGTTGTAGTTCATGTAGTACACAGCCCGGGATGTCATTTGGTCCCATGGATGCTGTATTCTTAGCTTTGGAGAGTGCGTTTTTTACCTGTGTGGCCGTTATTACTGGAATTTGGCAATCTTCCCGTATACAGATGGGCCATTTAGGGGGTGAGAGGGGTGAAGTTGGCACTGAATCTATCTGCCAGGATATTGGCAATATCCTTGGGATCAGTATATTTAATGCCATTCTGTTTTAGCTCAGAGCAGATCTGAGCATTGCCATTTAGATTCTTGACATAGTTATAGAATGCTTTGTGGTTGTCTTTGGAAATTTTATTTTCGTAACTAGCTTTGGAGAATTTTATGAGGGATCTCATTTTCTTACTGAGGCTGGTAAGGAAGTTTTTTGCATCCTGGGATTTTCCTCTTTTCTGCAACAGTTTCTTCCTTTTGTTGTAAAGTTTGTTTATGGCAGGGAACCATCAGATTGGCTTCTTTTTTTTGGATGAGAGCATCTTGGTTCTATTTGGGATGACACAATTTATGCATGAGTGGATGTGCTCTTACAGTGCCTTAGTATAGGATTCAGCAATTGAACTTTCAGCTCCCGTCTGCATGGTTGTCATGAAGTTTGTCACTTCTTACTTGAGTAGTATGAAGTTGGCTTTGGAGAAGTTTTTTATGGAGGTTTCCTTACTGGGGGGTGGGGGTGGGATGTGGATGTTAAGGGTGATTAGCTTATGGTCAGACCTGACTAATGAGGGGGTGACCGTAGGTCAGCATATTATGGGGCTAATTAATCATAAAATTATGTTGATTCCTTACTGTGCAGAACACAAAGATTTACAAGAGTTAATGCATTCTGCTGACCAGGTTGGTAAACATACTTTTCAGTGTGGTTTTGATGCTTTAGAAGCATCTTGTAGGGCTGCTGTCACTGGGTCTGTTCTTAGAAGGCATGCTTGGCTTAAGGAACAAAACTTGCCTGACCATGTCAAAGCAAAATTACTGGATGCACCCTTAAGCCAAGAATGCCTATTTGGCAATAAAGTAGAAGAACTTCTCAAAAGGATGGAGTAGAAAGCTAAATCTATGCAAACTGTTAGATTTCTTGTAAGTACAACCACCTAGATTCATTAGGCATTGGCCTTCAAAGAACTGGTCCTTTCCAGTCCCTTCCAGGCCTTCTCAGTCCAAACCCAGGGGCAGTAGACGCCCAAGACTTCAGCCTCAGGTTATGCATAGATCCAAGCAGCAGGGTGCTCCCACGTCCAAATCAGGGAGTAGTAAGCCACCCCCTATGGTAAACTTGCACAATGACTTATCCTGAACTCCCCCAAGCCTTGCTCAAGTAGTTGCACCTTTAGGAGGAAAACTCGCCCTGCATGCAAAAAACTGGGAATACATTACCCAAGACAAATGGGTTTTAAACATTGTTTCCCTAGGATACAGATTCCACTTCCACTCACTCCCAACTCTAAGTGGATGGCCAGACCTCCTCCCAAACCAGTGGGCGGAGGCTCAAAAGCAAGTACTTTCTCTCCTCAGTATCAAGGCTGTTCAACCTGTCCCAGCAGAACAAAGAGGACAAGGCTTTTATTCAAGACTCTTCCTGGTTCCCAGAAAAGAAAACTCCTGGTGTCCTATCCTGGATTTATCTTTTCTCGACAGCTTTCTGGTGGTTCCAAAATTCAAAATGCTAACTCTCCAACAGCTGCTTTCTATGCTAGCCAAGGATGCCTGGCTGGCAACCCTAGACTTAAAAGAAGCTTACCTGCACATCCCCATAAAGGAATTTTGCAGGAAATACCTTCGCTTCAGGGCAGGCTCTATGCACTATCAGTTCTCTGCACTTCCCTTTGACTTATCTACTGCGCGCAGGGTATTCACAAAGTGCCTAGCTCCAACCATTGCTTTTGCAGGCAGAGAAGTATTCAGATATACTTGGATGATTGCCTGATTCAGGCAGAAAGTCAGGACTTGCTACTACAGCACCTGGCATTTGTAAAGAGACTTCTAACTTCACTGGGGTGCAGTATCAGCAAAAAGAAATCACACTTAGTACCCTGCCAACCGATTGTATTCCTGGAGCTTGAACACAACTTCCCAGATGGCATTCCTCACTGCAGAGAAACAAATTTATTTGACAACTTACTTCAACCTGCTGGCCACAAAAACCCAGCTATCTGCAAGGAAAATACTGGAAGCTCTGGGGTTCATGGCCTCTTGCATTCTGTTAATTCCATATGCAAGACTGCATATAAGGAAACGTCAATGGTATCTAAAAGGTCTATGGTGTCAACATTCTCAGGATCTGGAAACAATAATTCAGATCATTCCGTGTCTAAGGGCAGAGTTCCTTTGGTGGGCAGAGGCCTGCAACCACAACAAGGGGTACTCTTTCATTTTACCCCCTGCTATCCAAACCTTAGGGCAGGGGGTCTGCAACTACAACAAGGGACTCTTACACTCTACCCCCTGCTGCCCAAACCCTAACAACAGACGCATCAGACTATGCATGGGGGGCTTATGTGGCAGGGCATTGCATTCAGGGCAAATGGAGGCCAAAGCAGATGCACCTGCATATCAATCAAAAAGAAATGTTAGCTGAGCAGAATGCTCTGACAGCCTTCAGAGGCCTCATTCTTCCAGGACAACTATTGGTAAAGACAGGCAACACCACAGTTATGTGGTACATAAACAAGCAGGGGGAGCACATTCCTGTCCACTCTGCAGACTAGCCATGGCTCTGTGGAACACAGCCTTGAGCAGCCAAGTGCACCTACAAGCTCAATTCCTGCCAGGCAAACTAAATTCACTGGCAGACAACTTAAGCAGAAATCTCATGGGCCCACATGAATGGAAACTGGAACCCAAAATATTCAAGCTTTTGAGGAACAGATGGGGGACACCAGAGGTGTACCTGTTTGCCTCTCCTCAGAACTATCAGTTGAACAAATAATGCACCAGAACTCACCACAGCCGAGCTTGGAAGGTGGATGTCCTGTCCTTTTCCTGGGAAAGCCTCTCAGTCTGTGCCTTTCCCCTTCTGCCTCTCCTCTCAAAGGTTCTACTAAAGATCAAACAAGACAAGCCAAGGACAATCCTAATTGCACCAGACTGGCCACGCCAGCACTGGTATCCTCTTTTGCGCAGTCTGACAGTGCTACAACCATGACACCTGCCTCAGACCCCTTTCCTGCTGTCCCAGCAGGGGGGGCAAATTCTACACCCTCAGTTTCACACTCTGAACCTTTCAGCCTGGCTAATCCCCTGAACTCACCTCTAGCAACCCCCACTAAGCAGGTGCTGATTGTCATTCTTGAGGCAAGGAGGCCTAGTACTAGAAAATCCTATTCAGAAAAGTGGAAAAGATACTGTTCCGGAGTCAGTCTCAAGGAATGGGCACAACTGTGCCCAGCTTACCTCATATACTAGATTACTTAACAGAAATGCTCCACAAGGGTCTATCCTTCTCTTCAATTAAGATTCATGCCTCTGCCATCTCAGCTCATTGTAATAGTGAGCCACCCCTCTTTTCTCATCCTTTGGTAAAACAGTTCCTTAGAGGGGCCAAACATTTGATCCCCCCCCCCCCCCACCAGGAGAGCTCCCACTCTAGCCTGGGACCATAACTTTGTATTGGAAAAATTTACACCCTCCCCCCCCCCCCTTTTGAAACCGGCTGCTACAGCAGAGTTAAAAGTCCTCTCATGGAAAGCAACTTTTACTTCTAGCCATCACTTCAGCAAGAAGAGTGTCTGAACTGCAGGCCCTTATGGCAGTAGAACCCTTCATTATCTTCCATGCGGACAGGGTTTCCACCAGGACTAACCCATCTTTTTTGCCCAAGGTGGTGTCTAGTGTGGCTTTAAACCAGTCCATTCATTTGCCTACTTTTTTCCCTAATCCTCAAAATAAAGGGGAAAGAATACTGCATTCTCTAGACGTGCACAGACAGCTTAGATTCTATTTGGACAGGACTAAGCCTCTTAGAAAATCTGACCAGCTGCTAGTCAGATTTGCTGCAGGGGCAGAGGGGAAGGCCATTTCAAGGCAAACCATATCTAAATGGATAGCACACTGCATCCATTTCTGCTACAAGCACCATGGAAAACCTACCACTAGGGCTATATCTACCTCTACTGCATTTCGCAGAGGAGTCCCTACCAGGGACATCCTGGAGCTGCATCCTGGAGCTCTGTACACACTTTGACCAAGCATTATCACTTGCCTATCTTTTCTAAATCCAGAGCAGGATTTGCCACAGCAGTCTTACAGTTCCTGATTGCCAGGCCTAATGCTTCTTAATCTACCTTCACCCTTCCTTAGATTTGGGAATCAATCCAAATGTGATGACTGCAACAGTGAAACATGAAGAACATAGTACAGTTGTGTGCACTTACCATAAATGTAAATGTTTGTGTGTATTCACTGTTGCAGTCCTGGTTACCCTCCCTCCAGCCCCCTGATTGTCTTTGCTTTCACCTATCCTTTTTGGTATGGCATATCTTATACTGTGTTTATTTGCTTTTTGCTGGGGTGTTCCACACCATATAATTGCTTCCTATTTTGGGGGCACCTGACATCTGGGGCAAGAAAAGCTGATGTAATGGCGTTGGCTGCATGTTTGATACCCCTGACGTCATGGAAGAAGCGACAGCATCCGATAAAGAAATCCTAAGACTTTGGTATTCAGGTGGGCTGAGGGCTATCTGCAGGCAGATAACCCAAATGTGATGACTGCAGCTGTGAATACACTCGAACATCTACATTTATCGTAAGTGTACACAACTGTACTTTCCCCCTTCTTCAGCATTTAGCCAAGGGCAATTATCACAAATTACCCCACAGAGTGGACAACCTCACACAGGACAAGGGATCTCTAATACAACCACAGATGTCAACTCTACAGCTGATCCTGTGGGTGATAGAGTTCTGATTCCTTTCAGACACATTTTCTCTCAGGACATGCCACCAGTTCTGTAGGTGGCCAGAAACTCAATACTAGGAAATCCTATATTTCCAAATGGAAAAGGTTTTCCATCTAGTGCCTTTCAAAGGATATGCAACCACTGCTGGTGGATGTTCCAGTGGTTCTGTCCTATCTGTGTGAATTATTGAAGAGTGGAATGTCGTACTCTTCAGTAAAAAGTCATCTTTCCGCTATCTCAGTATGTCTGCCTATGACTCTCCCTGTGGTCTCCAGGCTAGAGGTTAAACTTTTTCTGAAAGGCATCCTTTGTTACACCACCAAGGAAACCAGTTCCTTCTCCTTGAGATTTTAATTTTGTCCTAGAAACACTTTCCCTGACTCCTTTTGAGCCAGCGAGTTCTTTTTCTGTGCAGCATTGCACCTGGAAAACAGTTCTTGTGGCCATTACCTTTGCTAGATGGGTCTCTGACCTTCAGGCACTGATGTCTTCTCCCTTCACTGTTTTTCACTAGGATAGGGTCTCCTTAGATAGTAACCCCTCCTTTATGCCCAAGGTTGTAAATGAGTTGTCACTCAATAAGTCCATTAATCTTCCCACCTTCTTCCTTTCTCCATAGTCCTCTAGTGAGAGGATCTTACACACCGTAGATGTCCATAGGCAACCCAGATTTTATTTGGATAAGACCAAATCAATTAGGAAATCTTGACCACCTTTTTGTCTCCTGTCACCCAAAGGCCCTGGTCAGGCCTGTTTCCCATTAGACTGTCTCCACTTGGATTTCGAAAACCATTACTTTTTTTTGTGTGTCCCATGGGAAGAGACTCTTGCTTTGCCTGTTAGGCCACATTCCTCCAAAGCTGTCTCCTCCTCTGGTGCCTTTTTCAAGGGTCTAGACACCTGCTGTATCTTAGAAGCAGCTACCTGGTGGTCTGTACACACCTTCACAAAACACTGTAAGTTAGATGGCATTTCTTGGTCCAGGGCTGATTTTGCAAGGGCTGTTCTGCAGGGGTTTATAGAGTGTGCTACTGCCCCTTCGCCCAACTCTTCTGTATGAGCTTTGGTATTCTCCTCATGTTCTCACTACTGCAACATATGAATAGAAGGGCATAAAATAGTTGTGTAAAATCTTGCCATAACCGTTGATGTCTTTCTTTTCTATATGTTGCAGTGTTCTTTCCCCCTGCCTTCCCTCTGATACTTGCCCGTTTACTGGTGGTGTGCTTCCTCTCCTTGGTTCAGGCTAGTGCTGTGCTTGTGGCATTCAGATGTTCTTTGTGTTTCACTGTTGCAGTCATTACATTTCAGTTATTTGCTTGCAGGTGCCCCTCAGCCAGCCTGATTATCAAAGTTTTGGGTCCTGTGTCGGTTGCTGTCTCTTCTTCCATAACGTCATGTAGTCAGGGGTGTATAAAGCATGCAGCTGACGCCATTACATCAGTCTTTCTTGCCGTGCAGTCGCGAAGCAGAAGCAGTTCGCAAGTGCTGGTCGGCCGTCTCCTGAAATTTTCGTTTTCGAGTTTCAGAACTGAAGTCTTCAAAAAAGCTAAGTACCCCGTTGGGGATCCTTTTTCTTGCTCTAAACCAATGTCAGTAAAAGTTAACAATTGTATTACTTGTGGAAAGCAAATACCTCATAAAGATTTTCATTAATACTGCATTCCTTACTTAGGCCCAGACCACGACGTCCCTCGCTGTCGGTTTTGTGCCTTATTCAATCGTCAAACTATTCTTCGTCAGTTCATTTTCGCATTAAATTATTTCAGTACTCTGTTTAATTATCCAGAAATGGCTTTGGTAAGCCATCCAACTACTGACATTCCGAAAAAATGTAAAGATAAAAACAGAGACAGACTGCATAGGTCCAAAGCTGCCGATGATGCTTTCGTTAAGCTAGTCCCCAGTTCGCCGGTACTCAGTGAGGTGGTTTCGCAGCCCCTGATACCCGCTACATCAGATTGCAGGCCTCTACTGAGACCCATTCAGAGTCCGGTATGCCACGAGATGCTTCTTCGACTATGGAACCTGTGGATGTCTCTACCTTGGATGGGTCTGGAGCCGCTTTGCAGGCACTGGCTTCTGAGGGTGTATTCGGGCCTACTGACTTGCATATCAGACGCCTTCTTCTTCTTCAAGCCTTAAAACTTGATCCACGCCTAGAAAACTGACGTCCAAACCGCATGGTCAGGCCCATATTCCTAAAAAACAAATAAGAATGGCTGAAGACCTTATTGCTGTAATTAGGGGAAGTCAGCCTTCCCCCTCTAAGAGACCTAGAACTGATTTTCCTTCTGATTCTTCTGATCAGGATTCTGAAATTTCTGTTTCTTCTAAAGACCAGGATTTGCCCTTATCTACCTATGATGATTCTGATGCAGAGGACTCCATTCCCTCTGCTTCCCCTCCAGAAGATGTCTCTTTTGGTGCAACTTTGCACACTCTTAGGGAGCATTTCCGCTGGGAAAGCCAGGATTACTCTGACTCCAAAAAGAGGCTTAGGGAATTCTTACTCCTACCTCAACACAGGCCTTTAGCTATCCCTCCTGTACTGGACATTGTAGATGATGCCTTCTTGGAATCTACCGGCCCCAGACACTTTTACCTCCGGCTCCCAGGAAACCTGACCGGTATTAGAGTACCTGAATCTCACAAGTTCCTCTCTAAGAATCCTACTGCGGGCCCAGAGACCATTTCACAGGGACCCAAAGGCATTAAGGCTACTACTGCCAAAAAACCTACCCCCTCTGATAGGGATTCCAGGGTCCTGGACAGATTGGATAAGAAGGTATACACTTCTGCTACTCTGGCCATTAGCGTCTTAAACTGCCAGTTTCATATGTTAAAGTATCAGCAGCATATTATTGGATTACTTGAACAGAAAATGATGTTGATTTCCTCACTGTGCTGAAAATAAAGAATTACAAGATTTAATGCATTCTGCTGAACAAGTTGGTAAACAATGTGGTTTTGACTCCTTAGAGGCATCTTGCAGAGCTGCTGTCACTGGGTCTGTTCTTAGAAGGCATGCTTGGCTTAAGGAGCAAATTTTGCCAGATCATGTTAAAGCTAAATTACTGGATGCTCCCTTAAACCAAAACTGCCTGTTTGGCAACAAAGCAGTAGTAGTAGTACTTAAAAAGATGGAGGAAAAAGCTAGATCTATGCAAACTGTTAAAGATTTCCTGCAAGTACAGCCTCCCAGATTTAGTAGGCATTGGCCTTCTAAGAATTGGTCCTTTCCTGTCTCTTCCAGGCCTTCTCAGTCCAAACCCAGGAACAGCAGACCACCTAGGCTACAGTCTCAGGGTACTCACAGGCCTAAGCAGTGGGGGGGGGGGCTTCCACTTCCAAAGCTGGAAGTAGTAAGACACCCCCCTATGGTGAACTGTCACAATGACTTAACCTTAAACCTTCCAAGCCCTGCCCTACTGACTGCTCCTTTAGGGGGAAAGATTGCCCTGCATGCAAAAAAATGGAAACTCATTACCCAAGACAAATGGGTTTTAAATATAGTTTCACAAGGATACAGATTCCACTTCCACTCCTTACCAACCCCAAACGGTTGGCCAAACCTCACCCCAAATCAGTGGGCAGTGGCTCAACAGCAGGTTCTCTCTCTTCTAAGTATCCGGGCTATTCTACCTATCCCAGCAGAGGAATGGGAACAAGGTTTTTACTCCAGACTTTTCCTGGTACCCAGAAAAGACAATTAGGTTCATAGGTAAGTACTAGGCTATCTGCCCAAGGGCATTTATAAGCCTAGCCCGAATGTGTTGGCTTTCGCCACCCCCTTAGATTAGTTCCCTGTGCGTCTGTCCAGCAGAGCCACTGCAGTGATCCCCGGGGTAAATTTTCTGTTTCCCATCCACCTGTCAAGGTTTCTCATGAAGAGTGTTAGTGAGGGGCTCTGCCTGATGTATATTGGAATCCTGTTCCAAAGCATGGGGAGTCTATAGGATAGGAATCTATCCCTCCAGCATGTCCTATTTATTGTTGTGGTGAGGTTTATCTCTAAAGCGTGTGGCTCTCAGGGATTTTTTTTTTTTTTTTTTTTAGGTAGAGCATGTCCATCAATTCTGGGTTGGACATGGCCTTGTATGTCAGGCAGAGATCACCTCTGAGTAAGCGGTATGCAACCGAGTACAGCTGGAGTTTCTTGAGTCGGGCTGCATAGGGCATCTGTTTGAGGCCAGTAATCCTCTTGGTGAGGTACTTTTGTGGTCTTTCCAGCTGTTGCAGTTGTCTTGTAAGGTACATCCCAAATGGGTCATTGTATGCTATGATGGGTCCAATGAGTGATGAGTAGAGAGGCACAATAACCTCTCTTGTTCTAGATGCAAACCCTTTTGTGATTAGGTGGGCCACATAGAAGGATTTTCTAACGACCTTGGCAGTATGATTATCAAAGGAGAGATTACTATCTTACTTGGGTCCCCAGATCCCTTATTACATTTTCTGTATTTAGGTGACTACCACCTATGTGGTAGTTCGCGGGTACTTTGTTTTTTTCCAAAGGGGATGACTATGCACTTTTTGGCATTTAGCTTGAGGCCATGATTTTGACATCCGGTATCCATCTCAGTGAGACCCATCTGGAGGGTGTCTATATCAGCCGGAGAATCAGTTATGGCCCCTAGTTTGCAGTCGTCTGCGACCTTGGTCAGCCATAGTCCTCCTATACTTGCCTGTACCTCTGATAAGTATATACCGAACAGGAGGGGTCCTAGGACTGAGCCCTGGGGGACGCCACTTGTAACCGGTTTAGAGTCAGACGTAGAGCCTGCAACTCTCACCATGTGGGTTCTATTCATGAGCCAGTTGGCAACCCATCTCATGACGTAGGGGTTTATGTTCAAGCTGGTGAGCTTGTCTGTAATACTAGAATGGGGAATGGTGTCGAAAGCCTTTCTGAGATTTAGGCAGGCTGTGTGGACCTCCTTTCCCTCATCTAATGCCTTGGTAACTGTCTCAAAGAAGTCCACCAGGTTTAGGAGGCATGATCTGCCCTTAACGAAGCCAAACTGGGTAGGGTCCAAGGTTTGGAGGTTCCCACTGTCTCTGTTAGAGTTCCATGATGATGCGTTCCATAGCTTTGCAGACCAGGCTAGTCAGGCTTATAGGGCGATAGTTCCCGGGATCCGTTGTGGCTCCACCTTTGTGGAGCAGGATAACTGTTGCTGTGTGCCACTCTGTGGGTACGTAGCCTGTAGAGAGGCTGAGTTTGAACAGTGTGTTTAGGTGAGCGGTTAGTTCATTTTGGAGCTCTTGTAAGACTCAGCCTGGGACACTGTCTGGTCTTTTTACTTTGGATAGGGCTGTTTTAACCTGTGTGTCAGTGATTGACGGGGCCATACATTCTTCTGGTATGGTTATGGGCCCTTTAGGGGGTGAGGGGGGGGGGGTGAAGTTTGCACTAAATCTGTCTGCCAGAATGTTGGCAATATCAGTCGGTTCAGTGTATTTTGTGCCATAATGCACTAACTCAGAGCAGATCTGAGAGTTTCCACTTAGGTTCTTGACATAGCTAAAGAAAGCTTTGTGGTTATCTTTGGAGTTATTGGCAATTTTTCTTTCGAAACTAGCCTTGGATGATTTAATGAGGGATCATAGTTTCTTGCTGATACTGATCAAGGATGTCTTTCCTTCTTGGGATTTTACACTTTCTGTGCTAGTTTTCTCCTTCTGTTGTATAGCTTGTTTATAGCAGGGGTCAACCAGACTCGTTTCCTTTTCTTGGAGGAGTGAGTCTTGGTTTTACTTGGGATAGCACGATCCATGCATTCCTGTATATGCTTACAGTGCCTTTGTAAAGGTTTCAGCAGCTTGGACAGCATTGTCCTTTAGCATTGGGGCTGTGAACCTTTCCACCTTGGTCTTAAGTAACGTGAAGTTTGCTTTTGAAAAGTTTTTCACGGTGATTTCCTTGATTGGGGGTGGGGGCTGAATGTGGATATCCAGAGTGATTAGACTATGGTCTGATCTAACCAGTGAGGGGTTGACCTCCGGTGTGGAACACCAGTCGCCCATGTTGGTGATGACCAGGTCCAATATGTTCCCTCTGGTGGGGGTGTTGAACAGTTGATCCACGGCGTTCGAGTTTATAAATTCTAGGAAGCGTTGGGCAAGGGAGTTAGTACTGGAGTAGTTCTCCCAGTTTGTTTGGGTAATATAAATCACCCAGTATTAGGGTGTTTGGTAGGACCGTCATATTTCCCAGTGTCTCCAGAAATGTGGAATGGAGGCCCTGGGCCATGGTGGGTGATCTGTAGCAAGCTACAATTTGGATTGCAGTTTTGCCCGTTGTTAGTTGCACATGGATGATCTCTGATGCATTGTGCTGCGCCACTACCCTGGAGGTTTGGGTATCCTTGATGAATATGGATACACCCCCACCTTTTGTGTTTTGGTCCTGGTGCTGTGGCCGAAAGTTATGGTATGAGTTATAGCCTAGTAGTGCTGGGGTGCTCTCAGGAGCCTTAAACCAGGTTTCTGTTACTGAACAGATGTCTATGCTCTCCATACTGAGGAGTGCCTCGAGTGCGTGCACTTTGAGGTTTAGACTTCTGGCGTTGAGTAGCATTTCCTGGCGTCCTATCCTGGACCTGTCTGTCTTAAACACCTTTTTGGTAATCCCAAAATTCAAAATGCTAACTCTTCATCAGCTGCTTCTCATGCTAGGCAAAAATGCCTGGTTGGCAACATTGGACTTAAAGGAAGCTTACCTGCACATCCCAATAAGGGAATCTTGCAGAAAATACGTACATTTCAGAGCAAGCTACATGGTTTTCTGCACTGCCGTTAGGCTTAGCTACTGCACCCAGGGTATTCACAAAGTACCTAGCTCCAGTCATTACATTCTGCAGGCAAAGAAATATTCAAATATACCCATACATGGAAGATTGTCTAATTCAGGCAGAAAGCCAGGACATACTATTAAATCATCTGGCATTTGTAAAGAAACTGCTAACCTCATTGGGGTACTCCATAAACGAAAATAAATCTCATCTATTACCCTGCCAACAAATTGTATTCCTGGGAGCAAGCTTGAAAACAACTTCCCAGATGGCCTACCTCACGCCAGAGAAACAAATTTATTTGACAGCCTACTTCAAACTACTGCCCACGAAGACCCAGCTATCTGCAAGGAAAATACTGCAAGCCCTGGGGTTCATTGCCTCTTGCATCCTACTAATTCCATATGCAAGACTGCATATGAGGAAACTACAATGGTATCCAAAAAGCCTATGGTGTCAACATTCTCAGGACCTGGAATCAATAATTCCTATCATTCATGTATAAAGACAGAGTTCCTTTGGTGGGCAGAGGCCTGCTACCTCCACAAGGGACTGCCATTCACTCTACTCCCTGCTGCCCAAACCCTAACAACAGACTCATCAGACTATGCATGGGGAGCTCACTTGGCAGGGAAGTGCATTCAGGGCAAATGGAACCCGAGTCAGATGCACCTACATGTCAATCAAAAAGAAATGTTAGCTGTTCAGAATTCTCCGACAGCCTTCAAGGACCACATTCTTACACGACAATTATTGGTAAAGACAAACAACACCACTGTTATGTGGTACATGAACAAGCAGGGGGGAACCCACTCATACCCTCTCTGCAGACTAGCCATGGCTCTGTGGAACACAGCCTTCAGCTACCAAGTGCACTTACAAGCTCAATTCCTGCCAGGCAAGCTAAATTCACTGGCAGACGACCTAAGCAGAAATCTCATGGACCCACATGAGTGGAAACTGTAATCAAAGATATTCAACATTTTGAGAAACAAATGGGGGAGCCCAGAGATAGACCTGTTTGCCTCCCCTCATAAGTACCAATTGGGCAAATTCTGCACAAGGACTCCCCACAGATAATCTTGGAAAGTGGATGCCCTGTCCTTCACCTGGGAAAGCCTCTCAGTTCATGCCTTCCCCCCTCTGCCTCTCCTCTCAAAAGTTCTACTAAAGATCAAACAGGATAAACCAAGGACAATACTCATTGCACCACTGCTGGAACCATGGCACCTGCCTCAGACCCCTTCCCTGCTGTCCCAGCAGGAGAGCCAGATTTTGCACCCCCAGCTTCAAACCCTGAACCTTGCAGCCTGGCTAATTACCTGAGCTCTCCAATACCATCCCTCAGTAAGCAAGTGCTGGATGTCATTCTGGAGGCAGGGAGGCCTAGGACTAGAAAATCCTATGCTGAAAAGTGGAAAAGATACTGTTCCTGGAGCCAAACTCAGGGGATGGGCACAACTGTGCCCAGCTTACCGCATATTCCCTTATACTTAACTGAGACGCTTAACAAGGGCCTTTCCTTCTCTTCTATTAAAATTCATTCCGCAGCCATTTCAGCACATTATAGTACTGAGCCACCCCTCTTCTCTCACCCCCTGCTGAAGCAATTCCTCAGAGGGGGCCAAAATTTTAAGACCACCCAGGAGAGCCCCTACTCCAGCCTGGGACCTTAACTTTATATTGGCAAAGCTCACTCTACCCCCTTTTAAGCCAGCTGCAACTGCAGAGTTGAAATTCCTTTCATGGAAAACAAGCCTTCCTTTTAGCCATCACTTCAGCAAGAAGAGTGTCTGAATTACAGGCCCTCATGGCAGTGGAGTCCTTCATCGTCTTCCATGCAGACAGGGTGTCCCTCAGAACCAGTCCTTCCTTTATGCCCAAGGTGGTATCCAGTGTGGCACTCGATCAGTCCATTCATTTTCCAACCTTCTTTTCAAATCCATAGAACAAAGGAGAAAGAATACTGCACTCTTTGGACGTGCACAGACAACTTGGATTTTATTTGGACAGGACTAAGCCTCTCAGGAAAATTAAACTGCTGCTAGTTGGCTTTGCTGCAGGGGCAGAGGGGAAGGCCATTTTAAAGCAAACCATTTCTACGTGGATAGGCCATTGCATTCATTTCTGCTATAAGCACCATGGAAAACCTACCTCAGAGGGGATAAGATCACATTCAAGCAGGGCTGCATCTACTTCAACAGCCTTTCTCAGAGGTGTTCCTACCAGGAACATCCTAGAAGCTGCTACCTGGAGTTCTGTTTATAGCTTCACCAAGCATTACCACTTGCCTATTTTTTTCTAAATCCAGAGCTGGTTTTGCTACTGCAGTCTTGCAGGGCCTAATAGCTGGCCCTAATGCTCTCTAATTGCCTCCGCCCTTCCTTAGCTTTGGGAATCTACCCAAATGTAATGACTGCAACAGTGAAACACGAAGAACCGACGAACATAGTACTGTTGTGTACACTTACCATAAATGTAGATGTTCGAGTGTATTCACTGTTGCTTTCCTGTTTACCCTCCATCCAGCCCCCTGACTTCTATTGGCTGCACCTCTCTTCTTGTTTTCTGTATTTAAGATTTCTGGTGTATTTGCTTTTTGTTGGAGGTGTAACCTTGTATATAATTGCTTCCCATTTTGGGTGCACCTGACATCTGAGACAAGAAAAACTGATGTAATGGCATCAGCTGCATGTTTTATACCCCCTGACGTCATGGAAGAAGAGACAGCAACTGACGCAAGACCCAAGACTTTGATAATCAGGCTGGCTGAGGGCTACCTGCAAGCAGATAACCCAAATATAATGACTGCAACAGTGAATACACTCAAACATCTACATTTATGGTAAGTGTACACAACTGTACTTTGAGGATTGGTACGTGCTAACGTCCACTTTTATACCCAACGTCATTTTATGACTGATGTAGGACCCATTCTATGTGCGACGTTTCATATAACATACACTGGCGTTAGACTTTTGTGTACTGGCCTGATGTACAAGTCAGCCTGCAGCAGACTCCCTCATGTTGTGAGTAATGCAGCATATAGAAGAGGAGGACATCCATGGTTAAGGTAATATTTTACACCGGTCTCTCCCTGTCTCCCCAAGAGACCCTCTGGAGCTCAAAGCCAAGTTGAGAAAAACTTCGGATCCAACCCCCTCAGATCTGAAGAAAGTGCCTAGCCCTTCGGATCCACCAACATCCTCAGATCCAGAGGAAGTTATTTCCATATCGCCTCCTCCACTGTTGGCTCCGGTGTCGGATCCATTGTCCCGGGATTTGAGAGTTTCGACCAAATCTCCGGCTCAGTCAGTCAAATCTAAGCATTCCCGACCCCCATTGTCTGCTTCTTCCAGATCCTCTTGAAGCCGGTCCGAGGCAGACATGGACAGGATGATGAGATTCCCCAAGGCCCATATCCAGATGGAGGTAGCCTTGGCTTCTCCCCCTATCAGATCCATGAGCTACCTAGGGTATACCATCAGGACGACTCCTCCAATCCTACCTTTGATTTCGGAGTTGCAAGGTTCGGGACTCCTATGTTTGTCGGGTTCGGTGCAGGGGAAGCTCCTTTCCTCAACACTAATGTTAACCCTTGATCCCGCCCTGTTCCGATTCTCTCGGAGCAGCGCACGTTTCGTAGCTGTGGTATCAGTGTGGGGTCAGGGGGACTGGGGTCAGCTCTGTTTTTGTCAGAAACATCTCTTCCCCCTAGGTGCCTCAGCACTTGACAACTTGGGTCCGATCCCTTCTGGAGGCCATGGGTCCTGTGCGAGTCCTAGGTTTTTCTCTCTGTGGCTTAGGCTTCTTAGGGAGACTGAGGAGACCTCTCTGTCCGTTGACTTCATGTAGTAGAGAGGGTTTTCTCCCAGGTTGGAGATGGTCACCACATGTCCAACAATCCACCCCTGTACCCCTTCAGGTTGGGGCCTTGAGCCCATTCGTCCTCCCATGAGTCAACCCATCCCGAGTGGCCTCCAAGATCTTCCTGCTCAGGAGGGATCTCCTTCTTCTGACACTTCCCAAGGGTATCCAGCTGAGGAAGTACCCCAGAAGAAGACGTGCAAAAGGAGACGCATTGAGTCCCCATTAGAGTCCTCAACCAAAAACATTGACTTCGATGAGGGGAAAGGATTCTCTCGATCCCCACCTGAGGACGTCTCCTCCTGGGACATTCTAGAAATCCTGACGCAAAAAGGTAAGTGGTCTGTCCAACTTCCTTCTTCTGAGGAGAGAGTGCTTTTGGAGGCATTTGGGGCTGTCCCATCTACGACCTGGATGCGTCCCCCCACCCCCACCCAAGCGGACATCCTCATTGATTTTGTTTCATGCTGGTCATGGAAGGAACCAGACACCATCGAGCCCATCCCCAACCATCCTGATAGGTTCCTGGTACCTACAACAGATAGAAAGCATTGAAACAAGGGTCACATAGTTAATGCCATCGTGGTGGTGGCAGCCACTAAGAAGGAACTGGCAGAAGAGACTGCCAATGTCCATCTGCCTAACTAGGAGTCCAGAGTGTTGGACAGGATAAGAAAGTGCGTTTACTCTTCAACCACCTTTGCACTGAGGTCGTTGAACTGCCTGTCCCACTTTACCTGGCTACAGAGAGATCTTATCAAGGAGCTTTCAGCTTCTCTCTCTCGCTCTCACACTCTCGCTCTCACACTCTCTCGCTCTCACACTCTCTCGCTCTCACTCTCTCTCGCTGTCTCTCACTCACTCACTGTCTCTCACTCACTCACTGCACAAGTGTCTGGTTCAGGACTTTCCATAAGGAGACATACCTGGATGAGTTGTGTGATTTCATGGAGACCTTTAAGCCATCCTTTGTGAATGCCCCTTATGATGGCTCTTCTCTGTTTGGGCCATTGGTTCGAGATACTCTCACCCACAGCAAAAAAGACGGTCCCTGAAGTGCTTCTCCAGGAACCAACGTGGGGGCAAGAAAAGGTGGTTTCATAAGTCCCAAGAGACTTTCCAGAACCTGCACGGGAAACCCTGCTCTAGAGGCAGAGAAGGGTTTAGTGGTATGCACCGCTTTAAAGGCAGAGGGGGCCCACAAAACCAGGACTTTATTGACATCTTTTCCGATGAGCCTTATCTGTTTTCCTGAAGTGCTGCCCGACTGTCCGTCTCTGGAGGTAGTCTGAGGTCGACTAGCTGCGGACTCAGAAGCCTGAACCCATTTGACTCAAAACCCCTGGGTGCTAAGCATAATGTCCAGAGGGCTACTACATTCCCTTTTCCCTTCTCCCCCCAAACTCCAGGAACCTCCCCAATGTGCTGGCCAGTAAGAGGGAGTAGTCAGGACAGGAAATTCAACAACTGCTGAAAAAAAGTCATTCAAGAATTCCCAGCCAAACAAAGAGGATTTAGAACCTACTCCCACTTCTTTTTGGTGCCGAAAAAGACAGGGGACCTAAGAACCATTCTGGATCTAAGCAAGTTAAATAGTTATGTAAAGAAGTCGAGGTTCCAAATGGTTACTGTTCAGACCATTCTGCCACTGTTGCGCAAGGACGACTGGATGTTCTCAGTAGATCTGAAGGATGTGTACTATCACATCAAAATAGACAGGCACTCCAGACAATACCTGCGTTTTCAGCTGGGAGCCAGTCATTTCCAGTTCAGAGCACTGCCCTTTGTGCTCACAGTAGCTCCCAGGTGTTCACCAAATGCTTGGCAGTGGTAGCAGCTCACATGCGGCTCAAAGGATTCAGGGTGTTTCCATACTTAAGACGATTGGCTCTTTACTGCTTCCACGAAGCATCAGCTCATCCAAGCCAGCGATTACTTAATCCAAATTTCACACTCACTGGGCATCACTATAAACCTAAACAAGTCCAACCTGGCTCCTCTGTAGAACCTGGAATTCATAGGGACACAGCTGAACACGAGGGATCAGATAGCTTCTGTTCCCTTGCACTGCGTAACAGCACTGAGGAATCAAGTCCGGGAATTGTTATTCCACCAGGCTCCCTCTGCGCAGATGGTCTTACAAGCCCTAAGATCCATGTTAGCAGCAATCCTGTTAGTTGCATTAGCAAGATTCTTCATGCAGGTTCTGCAGTGAACATTGGTGATGCAATGGTCCATTCCATTCTCTGTCATCCGCCATCCCTTCCCATCAGATTGACAGCAGTTTGCAAGCGTCCCTTCAGCTGGTGGATTCAGTCAGACAATCTCCTCCTAGGCAGGCCCTTGTTAACCAAACCCCCCCCATAGCCACAGTTACCATGGACGCCTCCCAGGTCAGGTTGTTGCATATCAATGTCCTACAGATGAGAGCAATTCTCCTAACATTGCAAGCCTTTCAGGACTCTCTCCCCTTGGGGACCATTGTAGTTCACACCAACAAACATGTCTATTGTCTGGTACATCAAGCAACTAGGAACCTGTTCATACCCCTTGTGCAAGGAGGCCATGAGGGTTTGGGAATGGGTGATATCTTCAGACCGCCTTCTAGCTACAATGCACATCCCAGGGAAAAACAGTGACTTGGAGGACAGACTCAGCAGAAAAATCCTGGTTCTGTGTGTGTAGTTCAATCAGTCATTGGTTAACATGATCTTCAATCACAGGACTTAACCTTGCTCCGACCTCTCTGCCTCTCCCTTCAACAACAAATGCAGCAAGGGGATGGACATATCCTGCTTATGATTCCCAGTCTAGGGAAAGAGGCTCACAAGCAAATTTCTCAGTTTCTCCAAAGGGGGGCCATTCAGCCAGTCCCTGTATCAGAAAGGATTCTTACTTGGGGGGCGGCTGAACTGCCTGATTCCAAGAAAAAGGAAAAGGAAAAGCATCTGGAATATGTTATATATGTTATAGCAGTGCCTAGATATTCTTGGTATGAAGAAATAAGTCCAGTCTAGTACCCCTCACCAACATGTGCTTTCTGGGTGTCAGAGACTGGAATACAGCAGCCCAGGCCTTTTTTTTAACGACAACAAACAGAGTCTATCACTTTACTTTTCCCAACTATCTATCTCATCCGTGCTGACTGCACTCATCTGAATGGAAAGTGGACACAACAAGTGGCCTGCCAGACTACACAGCATCTACATATCAACATGAAGGAGATGTTGGCAGGTGTTGATTCTAACACACAACAAAACTGTGTGGTGGTATCAACAAGCAAGGGGGGAACACATTCTTATCCCTCTATGCAGGCAAGCATGATTTTATGGGAGACTGAGCACAGAAACTCTTAGCAGAATGTGTTAAGCAGACAAATCATGGATCCCCGACTAAAACATCAAGGGTTTCATTTTTTGCTAAAGTTTCATCACATCTTGGAAAGCTTTGTGGATGCTCTGTCTTTCATGCCTTTCCACTTCATGCTCTTCTCTTCTTCCTGCTCTGTTCAAAAAAGTCAGACAAGTCCCCAGGCAGATTGGCCAAGGAGATTTTGGATCCAGCAGATTGGCCTCGGTAACACTGGTATCCACTGCAGGAGTCTGGTTCCATGGCCATGGCCTTTTCCTACTCATCGTCATCTGCTCAATGTTATGCTGCTCTCTCTTCATCTCTCTGTCTTCATGCTTCATTATGTACTGCTACATATTCTGTGGTAAAACAACACACACTTCCTCTTCCTCAACAAGTTTTGCTAGCTGATTAGCTAAGAGAAGTGGCCTAATGGAAAAAAAATGAAAGAAAATTTATTTTTTTTTTTTTTTTGCAGGTGAGAAAGAATTTGGAGATTGAGCTAATTAGTTGTGGTGTTCTTCTTTCAATATCTTTATGAGTTAAAGGACAAGGTTCCTCTTCTCATCAGTATTAAGATTGCTGCAACAGCAAACTCAGCTCACTGGTTGTGACCATTGTTTTCGTGATCCTTTGTTCAAGCAGTTTCTTGGTTCAGTGCATACTTTCTCTTAGCATTATCACCTTCCTATCTACTCTAAGTCTAGGGGCTGGTTTTTGCCACAGCTGTTTGCAAGGCATGTTGTCAGCTCCTTCTCTTTGATTTGCCAGCCTCCCTTATCTCTGCTTTGGGATTCGGACTGCAGCAACTGAACACGAAGAAGTTTTGTACAGTTATAATAATAGATTAAATGGGATCCCATAATCTGAATCTTCCACCTCCCCTCCCCTCCTCTGTGTTTTAGGGGTGTGGTTGTGTAGTGAGGTTATATGCTGATTTTTTGTATATATCTTTTGTATATATTTTTTCTCTCTCATCCCTCTTCTTAGGAGTCCCTGAAGCATGCACTTGTACACGCTTGGCCCCCAGGTCTCCTGTATGCTTACCCTACTCTCCCTCTGATCCCGAAGTTTCTTCATAAGACAAGCAGGCTAAAGAGTTCAATCATCCTCATTGCCCTCTTTTGCCCTCGTCAGGTTTGGTTCCCCTTCCTCTGGTCTCATCTGAAATATGCTCCATAGATACTGGAGCCAAGACAGGACCTCCTGTCTCACCCATCAGGGAAGCAGCACCTGAATCTTTTTTTACCCACAAACTGGCCACTTGGTTTCTCTATTTCCAATCCTAGTTAGGCAGTCCAGGCTTGCTTCTCCATTTCAAAAAATTCTTCTTGCCTCGCAAAAGGCTTCTGCTAATAGTCTACTCCAGGGACATTGATCCCTTTTCTGCACCAGTATTGGATATTTTAGTCTTCCTTAATACCCTGTTTGAAGAAGGAGCTAGTTTCTCTACCATCAAGCTTCAGTTAGCTGCTGTTTCCAATTTTCACACTGCTAATCAACCTTGCTCCCGTTCCACTTTTAGATTATGCAGATCTTTTACGAAAGTATTTTTTCTGTTGAAGTCTCCTAGCAAATGACTCTTCCCTGTCTTGGGATCTCACTGTCATGCTGCAGGCTTTGACTCTGGGACTCTTCGAACCAGCTTCCACTTGCAATATGAAGTTTTTGTCATTGAAGATGATCTTTATGGTAGCCATAACTTCGGCCAAGAGAATTTCAGAGCTCAAGACTTGTCCTCCAAACCTCCCTACATAACTTTTCATAAGGATAGGGTCTCCTTATGTACCAACTCTTCTTTTATGCCAGAAGTAGCCACAGAAAACGTCAGTCAGTCCATCCATGTACCAGTGTTTTTGACACATTTTTCTAACAAAGGCAAATATGTGCTACATCTTCTCGATGTTCATAGACTGTTATGTTTCTATCTGCACAGGAAGTCTGACCAATTGTTCATAGCCTTCTCTGCGAACAAAGTTGGCCAAGCAGTTTCCAAGATTAATTTAGCTAAATGGATAACTAGCTGCATTTCCTTCATTTACTCTCAAAAAGGCTTAGAATTACCTCGTCCTCCCAAGGCACATTCCACTATGACTATGGCTACTTGTTTCGCCTTCTTGTTTAGATACTCCATTGATATTTGTGCAGCAGTGACATGGTCTAGCTATCGTACCTTTGTAGCCCATTACAAGTTATAGTTTCTAGAGCAGGGCTTCCTTTAGCTTGATGGTGCTGCGGTATATCCTTCCATGGAGGCCACCTGGGAATTGTGTATTTGGGGGCTCTGACCCTATCGTGAGGAGGAATGAAGAAGACAACATCAGATTAAAATGTTGTGTCATACCATAACGTGGTATCTGTGTTGTCTTTGTTTGTTCCTTCTCACTTTCCTGCCCAGCCGTCCCCCTGCCTTATACTTCTAGAGTATCATTGAACATGATGGAACGCATAGGTCCCATGTCTGAGCCTCATCTGCCGTTTCTTTGCTGTCTGGGTTTTGAATGTATGGAATCAGCAAACTCTGTCTGAGGTGCCTGTGTTGCTATAGTGCATTATGGGAAAGAGGGAGGAGCTCGAGAGTCCGATCCAAGTCTGAAGAATGTGGCCGAGCCAGCTCTGAAGGTCGGATCTGAGACCCTCATCGTGAGGAGGACTGAAGATAGCACAGATACCAAGTTAATGGTAAGGCACAACATTTTGTTAAAGAAATTGTTTATGGTATCATGAACAGAAAAGAAGTGAAA